>NW_016107350.1:2536701-2548484 GCF_001604975.1 Cebus imitator | reverse complement strand
TTTTTTTTGACAAGAGTTTTGCTCTAGTCGCCCAGGCTGGAGTGCAGTGTTGCAATTTCAGCTCACTGCAACCTCCTCCGCCTCCTGGGTTCAAGTGATTCTCATTCTTCAGCCTCCCAAATAGCAGGAATTTGAGGTGTCTGCACCACACCTGGATAATTTTTGTACTTTTATAGCTGCTTCCAAGATAGTTATTATTTTCAGAGGTACTTGAAATGAGAGGTCAAAGGTAGATTATAAAATACTTAGTTACCTCTGACCTCTTTAATCCAATAATTGGTTTATAACTATTAAAATTTCTCAGTGTCCCTGAACACTGATATTTGGATAGTATAGTGCAATTTCCTCTCTGCCTTTTACTCTCAGAAAATCATCATAAATAAAGTGATGATAGAGTTTTATGATTTTATAAGAAAAAGAAGTACTTAGCTCTTCATGCCTATCTTGAGATAAAATTGTAAGGTAACTTTAATAATTTTAGTCAACAATCGTATACTTCAGTAACGATTGAATTTGCTTTTAGGAGTAACAGTTTTTTTCAGTTTTGTTTTTGTTTAACTCCAGATATGAAAAAAATTCAAAGGTTTTTGGAATTTGTCTGTAAATATGTACAAAGCATTCATCTTATTCAGTCATTTAGAATATACTTCTGTGATGCATTTGTAATATCTTTATGATAGATCATAACTTAAAGTCATAATATAGAAAAATCTTCCAAGTTAGGGGCCTATTTTAATACTTAAAATAACAGGAGGACTTCTCTCACATGTGTTCTCTTAACAGACTGAATATAGTAACTACAAAATAGAACAACAAATTTGTTTATTATTTTGATTATTATATTTTTGACAGTTGAGGTCACCATTGGAGATACCATATCATAGTCAACTTGATTTCTCTCTCACTTTTTTTTTTTTTTTTTGAGATAGGGTCCTGCTGTGTCACCCAGTCTGCAGTGCAATGGCATGATCATGGCTCACTCCAGCCGTGACCTCCCCAGCTCAAGTGTTCCTCCTATTTCAGCCTCTGTGTAACTGGGACTTGGAAATACAGGTGCACACCAACATGTCGGCTAATTTTTTTGGTGGGTGTGGGTATTTTCTGTAGAAATGGGGTGTCACGCTGTTGCCCAGGCTAGTCTTAAACCCCTGGGCTCAAAGAATTCACTTGCCTCAGCCTCCCAAAGTGTTGAGATTACAGGCGTGAGCCACCACTCCTGGCCTAAATATTTTAATATGTATTTCAAACATACTTCAAATCCTTAGGTGTGCATGGTAGCATTTTATAGCATTTGCATTTTGTTTATGTGTCATCCCTGCTTCTTGGCAAATGTATTTTGATTCTCTGCAAATCATCCCCAAGTGATTTCTGGACATCTGCAGAGGATGTTTCAGAAATACTCAAAGACACATCTTATTCTGCTTATTGCTCCAGCCCTGATTCATAGCACACAGCAGCTTGTGCACCAGAGGCCAAGTGAGGCCAGGAAGCTCTCTTTCCCTGAAATAAGTAGAAGCGATGTTCAAATCTACCATTCTAGATAGTAATTTTTCACCTGGGAGTCAAAGAGCACAGCCTGTCAACCTATACAATGAGAGAAAATATTTGCAAGTCATCTCTCTCTTAAGGAGGTAATACCCAAAATATATAATGTGTAATATATGCACAATTAAATAATAAAAATATAACATAATGTAAAGCAAAAGAAAAAATCACAAATAATTTTCCCAATTAAAAAATGTGCAAAGGACCGGAATAGACATTTTTCCAAAGAAGGCGTATAAATGGTTAAGATGTAAGGGTAAAGATGCTCAACATCACTAATATTCAGAGAAATGCAAATGAGAATCACAATGAGGTATCATTTCACACCTGGGAGGATGGTTATTGTCAAGAAGACATGTGATGACAAGTGTTGGTGAGGGTATGGAGAAAAGGGAATCCTTCTGCACTGTTGATGACAGGGTAACCTAGTTTAGCCATTATGGAAAACACTATGGAAGTTAATCAAATTCTGAGGTTGTAATGTACAGCACAATGACTGTGTATGTGATAAACATTACACAATGTATATGTATATCAAATTATCAGTTGTAAGCCTTAAACATTTACAATCTTTGTCAATTACATACTTTAAAATTAAAATCCCTAATGAGCACAGACTATGCTGTGTGTTCAATAAGACTAATTATGTAAACAGCATTTTCAATTTTGTTCTTTTTCTTATCCTCCTCCTCCCTCCTCCTCCTCTTCTTCTTCTTCTTCTTCTTCTTCTTCTTCTTCTTCTTCTTCTTCTTCTTCTTCTTCTTCCTCTTCTTCTTCTTCTTTCTTCTTCTTCTTCCTCTTCTTTTTGAGACAGTGTCTCTCTCTATTGCCCAGGTTGGAGTGCAGTGGTGCAATATCAGCTCAATACAACCTCTGCATCCTGGGTTCAAGAGATTCTCTGCCTCAGCTTCCCAAGTAACTGGGATTACAGTCACATGCCACCAAATCCCGCTAAATTTTGTATTTTTAGTAGAGACAAGGTTTCACCATGTTGGCAAGGCTGGTCTCAAACTCCTGGCCTCAAGTGATCTACCAGCCTTGGCCTCCCAAAGTGCTGGGATTGCAAGAATGAGCTACTGCGCCTGGCCTCATCCATTTTTCTTAAGTAAGCATTCCCCGAATAGCTGCAAGGCTTTAAGTAAGAGAGAAAACTAAATGTTATTTCATTGAATGTCCTGATTTCCAGAAATAGCTTTCCTTGTCCCCATTTTGTAATACCAAGTTAATTTCCTCCAAAATAATCAGAATCAATTACCCTTTGCACCCTTCCCTTAGGATTCTATGTTACCTATTAAATAATTTTGTTCGTTCCAAGCTCTTGTTCAGACATCTGGGTCATCAATCACTGTCCATGTGTTAAAATCCAAACCTCAGACCATATTCCCTTCCATGCAGTGTGGACAACCTAATGTACTATCCACAAGGCAGATGTTAAGATTTCAATTTACCCTGTCTTTAGGGTTGCCTCTTTGTAGGGCTACGACAAAGGAGGTACGCACATGTATTTGGAGCAGTAGGCTGGGCAAACTGATTCTTAATCCAGGCCCATGATGTTTGACCTTCATTTGCTCATGAAGCCCTAATCATGAGGCTTCAGATAAAGATTGAACAAGATGCACAGAATCAGTCTCCCACATATTATTTCCATTTAACAACTGACTCCTGGTGCATACTTATTATGCAGACTCCTGTCCAAACTTACTATGTGGAAGATGCTATAATAGCAATTCATGATGAGAAGTTAAAGTCACAATCAGGGTTCAAGATTAGACATAAGTTTTTATGAAGTGCATAGTACCAAACTGAGGAACTGTGTTAAAGGAACTTCCTGGGTCAGCTAAGGTCAGTGCAGGACTTTTCCCACCTCTGGCCAGCTAGGGGCTTTGTTTCTGGTTTTCCCCCCTCTGGCTCCTAGGGGCTTTGTTCAAGGGAAGGGACTTTTCCTGCCTCTGGCCCCTGGAGGTGGAGGCTCAGTGGCTCAGGGTTTAAAACAGGAGCCAATTGGGTAAAGGATTCAAAGATCAATTAATCCAGAGAAAGTCTGAAAACAGAAACCCATCTCACTGGATGAGAACGAGAATGGGGAGGGAATAACTCGGGGGTGAAAGTTCCATCCGCCCAAGCCTGCAGCAGCACCCCCTCAGGGTCCCCTTCCCTGGGGTGGAAGCTGTTCTTTAGCTCTGCGTAATAAATCGCACTACTGCACTCGCTTTGGGTCCATGGGTTCTATTTGAGCTGTAACACTCACAGTGACACCCAGACCCCCTTCCCCATTCTTGAGGTCAGAGAGGTCAAGAATCTGATTACCAGAGAATCCGGTTGCAGCTAATCCGGTTACAAAACCACCACCTACTTTTCAAAATAGTTTGATGCAGTGTAGCCCCATGTGGTATATGTTATCTCTAAAATTCTAAGAGTTTCACCAGGGGTTATGCCATCTCATCTTTGCAGTGGGCAGTGCAAGGGACAGCAGCTTATACTCAGTTTGGAGGAAAATTCCACTATGCCTGCTCAAATTATTAAAAGCTACTCTAAAGCTTAGTGACAAAATAGCAAAAGTAGTTAACTTTGCTCATGAATTTGGACACATCTCAGGGGTGGAAAATGTCATCTGACTCACAGGGCATGAGATACAGTGACTCAACCGGGGCAGAAGGATCGAATTTTAAGATGAGTAACTCACATGACTGACAGGTTAATGCTGGCTGTGACTGGGAACTCAGCCATAGCCTTTGTCAGGGCTGTTTGGGCTTCCTCAAACAATGGGGCCTTCACACAAAATCTAAAACTTTTGTCCTCTGTATATCATCTTAGTAAATGACTAAGCTGGTTCATTTCTTATTACGCAGTGATTAGTTGGAGGTCTCTAATATTTTGTATGATAAAACACTGACCACCACTAAGTTTCTGTGGCTTAACTGTGATAATCATTGCAGCTGAATTCTTTTCAAATGGTGCATTGCTGCTCCTTGGTCTCTACATTTTCTGAATTTCATTATTTCTTTGAAATCAGGAAAAACAACTTAATTTCAGCATTTATCACCATGAACTCCTGTCTACAAAGGACAAGCACCATAGAGTTTTTGAGAATGCTAGTGCCCTCTTACTAACACACTTTCAAGGTCTTATCTAAGTAATAGACTCCAGGACCTCCAGGGCATGGATAAGAAAGTGGCTGAGCAAGTTTACAAAACAGATCCGTTGCTTTGTGGTCATTCCCAGAGACTTGCAACATCGCTGTTTACCAGAAGAGTGCTGGCATTTCAATTTCATTAATAGAAAGTCATTTAAGTCCAGAATTGGATTCACCAATCTAGTAGACTATAAACAACACTTCCATCTTCTTACACTTCGACGTTAAACCCCAAATCCAGAGTGAGGGTAACTCTCATTGTATTTGGCCCCATCAAGCAATATATTCCATTCTTCTTAAAGCACTCTAGAAATTTCATACATTCGCCTCAGACTTCTACCAATAAATAAAAAGGAAAACATGCAACACTTTTGGAGCACAAGCTCTTTGAATGTCTAGCTTTTCTCAAAGGTCCAGGCAATGAAGAGCAACGAGGATTTTTCCTGAAAACAATCACAAGTCACCCACGGGCAGTCAATAAAAGTGTTTGTCATTGTTTTGTTTTTTTTTCTTTTCTCTGTTTTTTCTTTCTTTTACAATTTTTTTTCTTTATTTCTTTGTATGCATATTCAAATGAACTTCTTTGGAGAAGAAGGCATTAAGCTGTCTCTAAAGCAAGAGAATTTCAATAATTTGTTTGTTCAAATTTCTCAACCACTTCTGTGTATGTCTATATATACCAACCCTGGATCTTAAGGTTTCACCTATTCTCCTTTAGTATGCTTTCCATAGCTCAAGAAATCTGTTTTACTATTAAATATGAATGAGGCTGCCACTCTTCATCCCATAGAATCAGGCTCTGGGCTTGATTATTAGCAAGTCTACCCAGCAGGAAATCCAAACTGGTCTGGTGGAATATTAAAAACTGAGAAGGGTAACCACATTTTGTCACAAATTTCTTTAATCCATTTTATGTATCTTAAGTAAGAGGTTTCTCTGCCCAAAGCATATCAATAATTTAACTGTAAAGGTGGTATATCAAAGGCATAAAACAAATCTGTGCCTGATAATGAATTTCAGGTAATAGAGCCAGGCTATTGATGATAACTTCTTTAAAAATATTCCATTTTAAAATTCAAAAAGCCATTTTCTATATTGTGGAATTATAAGACTTTGATTGCTTTTCAGCCTCCAGTTGAAACAGCTATAGTCTAACTTACTTGGAAAACTTTTGTCATTTCTAAGTAATAATTAATGAATGTTCAAATGATAGCTTTGACTAGGCACTTTTTGTTTTCTAGAAAAGAGAAGCTTTATTGAGATATAGTTTATACACAGCAAATTGCACCCATTTAAAGTGTACAATTTAATAGACTTTAATGTCTATTTACACCTGAAGTCACTACCGCAACCAAAATGGAAAACCTTTCTATTAGGCGTTCTCTGAACGAAGAGGCCACCTAAAGAGGCTTTGTGTGAGCAACAGGGCTGTTTTATTCACCCAGGTGCGAGTGGGCTGAATCCAAAAAGAGAGTCAGCAGAGGGTAGGGGGATAGGAGTTGGTTTTATAGGTTTGAGATAGGCAGTGAAAAGTTACAGAATTTACACATCAGGGTGGTTTTTGCAAGCTGGGGGTGTGTCCCTGGGGGGATATCACAAGATCCCAGATCCAAGGTCCAATGTCACAAGGTTGGCTTATCAGTTGAGGCAGGAACGGTTGAGGCAGGAAAAATGGCAGAATGTTGCAAGGTCCGTTAATAAGAAACTGCAGAAGCTAGACAGTCTTCTATTGTGGTTTCCCTGTTACTTCAGACTTGCTGGCTCCTGGAGTCCCTCTGGAGGTGTATGTGCAGGTAATGGGGATCACCATGGCTTGACCATGGTCTAGTGCATGGTGCGGTCAGTTCAAAAATCTTTGCACTTTCTAGCACCAGGAAAAGTTTGCTTATGTTTCTTTGCACTCTATTCTACCCATTACTACGACTCCAAGCAAACATTGCTGGACTTTATTAATTACAGATGTGTTTGCATCTTCCAGCATCTTATATAAATGCCCCCATTTATATGCACCGTGTACTTTTTTGGCTTCTTTGACTCAGGAAAATTATTTTTTGAGATTCATCCAAGTTGCAAAAATGAAGTAGTTCATTTTTTTTTTTTTTTAACTGCTGATTAGCATTACGATGTATGTTCATGCAACATTGTGTTTGTCCCTTTCCCTGGTGATAGACATTTCGTTTCTTTCCAGCTGAGGCTGTGATAAATGAAGCTACTATGAACATTCATGGCAGACTTGTGCATGTACATCATAGTAGAATGACTGAGAATACCGTTAGTGTGTGTGTCAATTGATGAGAAACTTACAGTGTTCAGTGAATATATCACTTTAGATTACCACCTGCAAAGTATGAGTGTTGTGGTTTCCCCATATCCTGGACAACACTATCACTCTTTAATTTCAGACATTTTACAGCACCATAAAATAGAGTGAGAACAAAACAATAATAATTTCAGACATTGTGATGGATGTGTAGTGTATCACACTGTGATGTTAATTTACATTTTATTACAAAAGATGCTTTGCACTTTTATATGTGCTTATTAGCAATTCATGTACAGTGTATGACTTCTTTCATGAAATTGCATGTTAAAATTTACACATTTGCAGTTTTTTAAATTTTTGTTCTCTTATTATTGAGATTTAAAGATTATTTACATATTCTGGATAGAAATCAATCTGCCAAATACATGAACTGAGCTGTTTTCTTCTGACTTTTCTTTTTGTTTTAAAAGATGTCTGTAAAAGAGTAGATGTTTTCAATTTTTACGAAATCAGTTTTTACATTTCTATTTATTTTTGCATGCTTTTGTATTGTATTTTTTCCTACTAAAGACACATATTCTCCTATGTGTTATCCTCACCATAAATTTTATAAGTTAACAGTTTACATTTAGACCTATAAGTAATGTCAAGTAAATGTTTATCTTTTAAGAATTTCTACAGCTGGGTGCAGTGGCTCATGTCTGTAATCCCAACACTTTGGGAGGCTAAGGCAGGTGGATCACTAATTCAGGAGTTCAAGACCAGCCTGACCAACATGGTGAAACCCCGTTTCTACTAAAAATACAAAAATTAGTCAGGCGTGGTGGCACGTGCCTGTAATCCCCACTACTCCGGAGGCTGAGGCAGAAGAATCAATTGAACCCTGGAGGCAGAGGTTGCAGTGAACCAAGATTGTACCATTGCCCTCCAGCCTGGGCAACAGAGTGAGATTCGTCTCAAAAAAGCAAAAAACCTGATAATTATTTTTCCCCCAATGGTTATCATGTTTTTCCACAGCTATTAGTTAAAATACTATCTTTCTTCTTCCCCTCTTCTTTTTTTGGTAACGTGCTAAAAAAAATCAATTGATTATATATTTGTTGGTCTTTTCATGAATTCCGTTCTGTTCCGTTGATCAATATGCATTTCTCTATGTTAGTACTACACTGTCTTGATAAAAGTACCTTTATAATATACCTTCAAGTCAAGTAGTAGAACTTTCCTAGCTGCGGTCTTCGATTGTAAAACTGTTTTGGTTATTTGCTTTTCATATATATTTTAGAATCAGTCAGTTTCTGCAAAAATCCACATAGAATTTTGTGAAATTTGGGATTTATATTAGTTTTCTAGTGCTATGCTAACAAATAACCACAAGTTGGATGGTTTAAAAGAAATTTATTCTTTCCAAGTTTTGGAGATTATCAGTGCAAAATTAAAGTGTCAGCAGCCTCATTCTCTTTTTGAAGGCTCTAGAGAATTATGCTCCCTAGCCTCATCCTAGTTTCTTGTGATCACAGGCAGTCCTTGGAGTTTCTTGGCTTGTCAATGCATCATTACATTCTTTGCCTCCATTTTTACATGGCATTATTCCTGTGTGTTTGTGTCTCTGTGGCAAAAATTCCCTCTTCTTATGAAGTTATCAGTCACATTGGTTTTAGGTTTCATTCATTTTATCTTGATTGTATTTCCAAGTGGCTTATTACCAAATAAAGTCATATTCACAGGTTCTAAGTGGACATGAATTTTTGTGGGGCACTATTTAACTTGGTACAGTCCCCAAGAACACTCCCACTTTTAAGTCCCGATTCCTGCATCTCCAAGACTACTCTCAGGTTCAACTCATGGTTATGATTTATTACAGCAAAAAATATAAAAATTGCAATCAGCAGAGGGAAGAAGCACATTTCAGAAAGTGTAAGAAATATTTAGCTATGAGGCTTCTCTTTCTACTCTCCCAGTGAAGACTTGTATAAAGGATCTATTTCTCTAAGCAATAATGTGTGACAATATGCATGGACTATTCCAACCAGAAAGCTCAGCCAAGCTTTGATGTCTAGAGTTTTTAGAGCATACAATCACATAGAAATGATTGCTCACCATGTTGCTGGCCTTAGTCTCAACTCCTTCAGATGACCAGCTAATAAGCAGATAGCACATGACTCAAGGTCCTCCGCTATACAATATAAATCACATTGTTAGCCCAGACTATAAACAGGGGGCTAAACAAAGATACCTTTATTGGGGAGGACATTCCAAAGGCTTAGAAGTCGTTTCCCAGGAGGCAAACAAAAGATCAAACCTCCCTTCAAGCAAGAAAAATCATTTATTATACAAATTTTGATTAGTATTGTTTGATCTTTTCATCAATTTGGGGAGCATTGAAATTTAAAAAGTATTAGTAAGTATACTGTACTGTAGGTCACAATACTGTATTGTATACTTGAAATTTACTAAGAGGGTAGATCTTACACATTTTCATTACAAAAAGAAAAAAAATGGTAACTGTGTGAGATGATGGACACATTAAATTAATTGTGTTGATCATTTCACAATGTATGCACATATGAAAACCTCGAGTTGTACACCTGTGATAGTGTGAGATATACTTGGGCTTCGTCCTCCTTTTCAGCATACGACTTGCAGAATCCTTGGGATCTCCTAAGCGATTAGGGTGTCTTTTGTATGTTAATGAGATGACTGGTGGCTGGCAGCCTTTAGATCACTTTAGAATGGGGCTGGTCACTGAAAAGAACAAGACAGAAAAACGATGAGTTTGGGTCCTTTGTAGGGACATGGATGCACCTGGAAACCATCATTCTCAGCAAACTCACAGAAGAGCAGAAGATCAAACACCGAATGTTCTCACTCATAGGTGGGTGTTGAACAATGAGAACACATGGACACTGGGGTCAGTTGGGGGGAAATAGGGGGGGGAGGGTGGGGGGTGGGGAGCTGGGGAGAGATAGCAAGGGGAGAAATGCCAGATGTAGGTGATGGGAAGGAAGGCAGCAAATCACACTGCCATGTGTGTTCCTATGCAACAATTTTGCATATTCTTCACATGTACCCCAAAACCTAAAATGCAATAAAATAAATAAATGGGAAAAAAAAAAGAAAATTGGGACTTTCAGACCCACATTTCAATCTGCAAGGAGGGAGGAGGAGCTTAAAGATGAGTTGTGATCACCAAAGGTCAATGATGTAATTAATTATGCTTATGTACTAAAGCCTTCATGAAACCCCAAAAAGCGAGGTTTAGAGACTCTGCTTCTGAATAGCTGAATACAGGGATGTTTCTGGAGGGTGATAATTAAGTGAGGATGGGAGCTCCACCCATCTGTCCACTTGCCTCATTCTAATGAGGACCTCATAATCTCATTTCATGCATCTCATCCATCATGCTGCCCATCTGTATCTTTGTGAAATCCTTTATAATAAATGAATATACGTAAGTAAAACATTTACCTGTGAAGTACTGTTGCAAAGTAATGAAACTCAGCAAGGGGACTGTAGGAACCCTAAATTTTAGCTGGTTGATCAGAGACACAGGTCCCAACCTGTGCTTGCAACTAGAATCTGAGGTTGGGGGAAAGTCTTGTGTTGCTGACATCTCAACCTGAGAGAGCTGATGCTATATCCAGGTAAACAGTATCAGAATTAAATTGAATTAGAGGACGGCCAGCTGGCGTTTGCTGAAGAATTTGCCAGATAATTGATTGGTGTATAAGGAAAAACCATCACACATCTGGGGTCACAAGTTTTGAGTATGTGAGTGTTGATGATAGAAAAAACACATCCTTGGTTTTCACTTTCATCAGAACACTTTAAATATACTTTGTCGATTATACATAAATAAAATTCAAAAAAAATGAAAACTAAATAGTATCAGTTCTCATGATTTATGATCATGGTATGTCTTCATTTATTTAGATCTTTCTGTCAGCCATGTGTATAAATTTTAATATACTTTGTTAAAGTTATTTCTGAGTATTTCATGTGTTTGTTACAATGGAATTGTAAATACAATTGAGTCATATGACATGTAACAATGTTTCAGTCAACAAGGGACCTGTTATAGGAAGACGGTCCCATAAGATTATAATGGAGCTGAAAAATTCCTATCGCCCTACTAACCTCAGAGAGTAGTGAGTTACTAATGTGTCTGTAATGATGCTGGTTAAACAAGCCTGGCGTGCTGTAAGTAGTAAAAAGCCTAGTACATACAATTATACACAGTACACAATAAGTCATAATAAGCAACTATGTTACTGGCTTATGTATTTACTATAGTATCCTTTTTTCTTATTTTAGAATGTATGCTTCCACTTATATAAATTTAAAAAGTTAACTGTGAAATAGGCTGAGGTAGTTCCTTCAACAGATGTTCTAGAAGAAGGTGTTGTGATCATAGGAGATGACAGCTCCACGTGTATCATTGCCTTGCTAGTCAATATCACTCTCTTCCCCTTCCAGTGGGTGAAGATGTGGAGGGGAAGATAGTGATATTGGGTAGGCCCAAGTTAATATGAGTGTCTTGGTTTTCAGTACAAATGTTTACAAATTGAAATTTGTAAAAATTGCCGAGCATGGTGGCGCATGCCTGTAATCCCAGCACTTTGGGAGGCCGAGGCCGGAGGATCACAAGGTCAAGAGATCGAGACCATCCTGGCCAACATGGTGAAACCCCATCTCTACTAAAAATACAAAAATTAGCTAGGTGTGGTGGTGTGTGCCTGTAGTCCCAGCTACTCGGGAGGCTGAGGCAGGAGAATTGCTTGAACCTGGGAGGCAGAGGTTGCGTAAGCCAAGATTGTGCCACTGCACTCCAGCCTGCCACCTGGT
>NW_016107350.1:2482928-2536569 GCF_001604975.1 Cebus imitator | reverse complement strand
AATAATAGAATGAAGGTTATAGAACCAAGATATGAAGAAAGAAAACATTTTTGTACAACAGCACAGTGTGTTTGTGTTTCAAGCTAAGTGTTACTACAAAACAGTCAAAACATTTAAAAATAAAAATGTTATAAAGTAAAAATTTATAGTAAGCTAAGGCTAATTTATTATTGAAGTAGAAAAAAAAAATCTTTTTTAAAACTTTAGTATAGCCTACGTGTCCATTGTTTATAAAGCCTACCATAGTTCACGGTAATGTCCTAGGCTTTCACATTCATTCACCTCTCACTCGTTGACTTATCCAGAGCAATTTCCAACCTTGTAAACATATTTCATGGTAATTGCCTGATAGGGTTTGAATGCCCCACCCAAAGCTCATGTTGCATTGTAATCCTCGATGTTGAAGGTGGGGCCTGGTGAAATGTATTTGGATCATGGTGGCAGATCCCTCATGACTGACTTGTGCCCTTCCCTTGGTGACAAGTGAGCTCTTGCTCTGAGTTCACAGGGGACCCACTCATTTAAAAGTGTGTGACACCTCCCCAACCTACCACTCTCTCTCCTGCTCCTGCTTTAACAATGTAATGCACAAGCTCCAGATTGGCCTTCTTCCCTGAGAAAAATCTCCCCAAAGACTCCGCAGAAACGAAGCTATGTCAGTGCCATGCTTGCACAGCCTGAAGAAGCTGTGAGCCAATTAAATCTCTTTTCTATATCAATTACCCGGTCTTCCGTATTTCTTTGTAGCAAAGCAAGACTGGCTTAATAGAATGCACTATGAAAATGTACGCTCGTTTTTGTCTTTTAAATCATATCTTTACTGTGCCTTTTGTATGCTTAGGTATATTTAGATGCACAAACACCTACCATTATGTTACAGTTGCCTATGGTATTTAGTACATTAACATTCTCTACAGGTTGTAGCCTGGGAACAATAGGCTAAACCATCATTGCATGTATAAACAATTATTATTTTTTGTACATCAGTGAATGTACAAACCTAGATTGTATAGCCTACTACACAGCTGTAACCTAGGTGATGTGGTTTGGCTGTGTCCCCACCAAATCTCAACTTGAACTGTAGCTCCCTGAATTCCCACGTGTTGTGGGAGGGGCCCAAGGGGAGGTAACTGAATCATGGGGGCCGGTGTTTCCCGTGCTATTCTCGTGATAGTGAATAAGTCTCAGGAGAACTGGTGGGTTTACTAGCGGTTTCTGCATTTGCTTTTTCCCCATTTTCTTTCCACCTTGTAAGAAGAGTTTTTTACTTCCCGCCATAATGCTGAGGCCTCCCCAGCCATGCAGAACTGTAAGTCTAATTAAACCTCTTTTCTTCCCAATGTTGGGCAGGTCTTTATCAGCTGCGTGAAAACAGACTAGTACACTAGGTGTGGAGTACGCTGTACCATCTAGGTTTGTACCTGCGATGACGTTTGCACAATGACAAAATTGCCTAAGGACACATTTCTCAGAATTTATCTATGTCATTAAGGGACTCATTATTTAGTCATGCAAACATACAAGTATTTACATAAACCTAGATTACCTCAACCCAAGCTTGAGAATATCATCTCAAATCTTTGCTACTCACATTTTAATACAATTTTCAATTAGGATAACTAACATATACAAAATGTTTTCTTAGAGATGTACAAACCACTTTTTTAAAAAACCTCAATAAGTGTTTTTCAATGTGTTGTCCCGGGTCGTAAGCATCAAATTCATCTTGTTAGCTATTAAACAGTCACATTTCTGGATTACATGCCAAACCTACTAAGCAGAATTGTGGCTGGAGATTGTGGGAGAATAATCTGCACTTTAAAACTGTCAAAGTGGGGCCAGGCGCGGTGGCTCAAGCCTGTAATCCCAGCACTTTGGGAGGCTGAGGCGGGTGGATCACGAGGTCAAGAGATCGAGACCATCCTGGTCAACACGGTGAAACCCCGTCTCTACTAAAAATACAAAAAATTAGCTGGGCATGGTGGCGCGTGCCTGTAATCCCAGCTACTCAGGAGGCTGAGGCAGGAGAATTGCCTGAACCCGGGAGGCGGAGGTTGCGGTGAGCCGAGATCGCGCCATTGCACTCCAGCCTGGGTGACAAGAGCGAAACTCCGTCCCAAAAAAACAAAACAAAACAAAACAAAAAACTGTCAAAGTGAATCTAACTCACACTAAAATGTTAGAGCTGTTGGTAAAGATATTCTAAATCTGATTGTTACATCATGCTGGCTATCAAGCAGCAGCAGAAGTAGCTTGTTCCTCCATTTTGTAGTTGCACAAATGAGCTGCTTGAGGAATATAGTAAATTGCAAATAGAAATGTTTATTATGTATAAGAATTTTGAGTATTATAAAATCACTAAGAGCCTTCTTTATTAAGGAAGAATTTAAGATTTGTTTTCTCAGATGACAAGAAAAAATAAAATTTTTATTCTTCTTAGTCTTAAGAAAAAAGAGATACATAATTTAGTTAAACCTACAACTAAATTAGTCATACATTAGAGAAATTAGTCACATATAGACTGGCATCAAAGGGAAAGAGAGATTTAGAAAAGAAAAAAAAAGTCGATGGAAAAGAAAAACATGTAAGAATTTGTTTTGTTTTATTTTCCTCTCCCTTGGCAAACTGATTTGCTGAAAACTATCAAGAAGAGCAGTTTGCCCTGGAGCAAACTGACTCAGTTATAAGGGAAAGTAATTTCAGTTATTTATGGGCTTCTAGAGAAACCTTGTGAATTCAATACTGTCTTGTTTATCTCTGGGCAATGGAGTTGTTTTTCCTTCTGCTGGCATTTCCACCTTACTTAAGCCAGAATTGCACCATTTCCCTCTTTATGATTCCTCAGTGTACTGGTATATTAATTTTTTGAGCGAGTTATGAATTTTGAAACTTGTTCATAAAACAAACACCAGTTATAAGTTTTGAAAGTTGTAACTGAGCATAATTGTACTTTGGCTGCCAGAAAGCCACAAGTTGATTCTGCTTTCCAAGTTGTAAAGTTGTATTGAATTTCACGGCACTCATTTCTATGTTCAGGCTCTTACTGGTTTAAAAGTATTCTGTTGTTTCTGTCTTGCTCCTTCCTATGTTCCTGTGGTGTATATATTTCTTTTTTTAACATTATTCTTGTACTTTAGATTCTAGGGTAAATGTGCAGATCATGCAAGATTATTGCATAGGTACATTCATGTGTATGTATTTCTATAACTGACCAAAAATACTTTTGGAATATGGAAACAATTGTTTGGTAACTCAAGAGCTATCAGTTTTATTCATATTTTCTCTCTCTAGCAATTTTCTTAAATTATTACTAATATATGTTAGTAAAAATCTTAGACTTATTTGCTCAATTCTGAGCACCTGACTTGACTAGATAAAAATTGATATAAATTCTCTCTTCACTAAAATAGAGAAGCATAGGAACTGCTGATATGTAGATAATTTGTATGGAGCAAATATTTTTAAACTAAACAGAAAATGGGATACCTTCCTAGCTATAATTGAGAAACTTTCGTAGTAATTTCTTATTGCCATTCTCTTAGTCTAATGCCAATCTCAAGCAAAAGCTAAATTTAAACATTATTTTACTTTAAAATTTAATATGCAATCAAAATTCACCCTTGAGGCTTACCATTTCCTTTGGAGACTTACAAGAACTTGAGAAAATATTTTTATAACTTCTCACTCACTGGTTATGGATACTTTAATTCAAAGAGTAAGACACCTATTCTTTCAGTGTTTCGGCACTGAAATATTTCCCAATGTGTTTCAGCAATGTTTTCTTTGTTTCTGTGTTTCACAGGATACAAAACACAAAAAGTACATAAAAAAAGTCTTTCTTGCTGAGAGAATAAGGTTATTTGTGATTTAGATTTATCTAGTCAAATGATGATTGTGTAATATACTGGGAAAAAAATATCATACGAGCTAATAGGCTTTGTTTTGAGGTCTAATTGGTTTTCTTATTAAGAGAAGACCTTTAAGCAAGTACTGGAAGCTATGTATTACCCAGTTTCCATATTTGTAAAATTAAAAATATCACCTTGCAATTTTTATATTTATAAAATTTAGTAATAACTACAACGACCAGTCACACATCTAATGTTGATCTTAAAATTATGTTTTTACACATACAGCATATATACATATATACATGTATACATGTACACACACAAATATATGTATATATTTCTTGCCATATTCTTTTCATCTTTCTTGATCTTTTATAATTTTTATAGATTTAAGCCAATGCTAAAGCATAGCCAATTGGCCAAATTTAACTAGAAAGTCTATATTTTTATCCTAAATCCCCACAGCAAATCTGTGCAGCAATTAATATTAATTTGCAATATGGCATCTATTCAGAAAGAGAAAAATGTAAAGTAAATCAAAATCACCCTGAGTACTTTCTAAGAGAATGATGATTTGGAGGTATCAGAGTATAATAAGGGTAAACTATATGCTACAATAAGGAAAGAGTCTGAAGGCCTGTAGATTGAGTAGTTTGAGTAGCTGTATCTTACACATGGGAAAACTTTAACCCAGAGAAGCCACAAGTTTATTCTCTAAATTGAGTGAAAAAAAAAGTTGAAATTTAGTATATGGGCCACAGGAGAGGGAGTAGGTAGGTTTGAAAGTTGAGAACAAGAATATTAAATAATATTCTGCAGCCTAAATTGTGGAAGCTTTGGCTTACCCCAAATTGCTCCAGTTTTTAAAAAGCAGAAGTAAATGTATACTTCTAAAATGAGCTGTTACATATGTAAGAACATACTAGGAACAAAATATTACATAAATTAACACACTTTTTATTCTGAACACATAGCAAACAGCCTGGCAAGAGTTAATACTTACATACTTATTACTACATGAAAATCACAGAATTGATGAAGCAATGTGTATTAGCCTGTTATCAGAATTGATGAAGCAATGTGTATTAGTCTGTCATCACACTGCCATAAAGAACTACTTGAGACTGGGTTACTTATAAAAGAAAGAAGTTTAATTGACTCAGTTCCACAGGGCTGGGGAGGCCTCAGGAAACTTACAATCATGTAAGAAGGGGCAGCAAACATGTGGTCTTTCACATAGCAGCAGGAAGGAGAAGAATGAGAATTGAGCAAAGGAGGAAGCCCCTTATAAAACCATCAAATCTCATGAGAATTTACTCATTATCATAAGAATAATGTGGAAGAAACTGCCCCCATGGTTCAATTAAGTCCAACTGGGTCCCTCTTACCACACATGAGGATTACAGGAACTGCAATTCAAGAAGAGATTTGGGTGGGGACACATACAACTCATATCACAGTGGTGAGCATTATTTTCTTACAGGAAAGAAAATGAATAAAGCATAGATCCTGGAACGGGAAGTCATGGAAAAATATCGTAGCCTAATACTCAAATTGTTGAGATTTGAGATCTAGGCAGTGTTTATAACAGATCATTAGGTTATCTTGACTTATAAAACAACCAAAATCAGTGAGGAGACTAAGAACTACATGTATAACCTCAGGCACATATTTCCTGAGGAGTTATTACATTTTTTTTTTCCTTTATAGGCATATTAAATCCATATTTGATTAAATCAACAATTTTCTAAAGATATTTGGTGGCTGAGACTAAAGTAGAAACCAAAAATGATCTATGTGACACAGTAAAAAAGAAGAGATTACAAAAATAAAACCATGCTGAGAACAGTAAGAGGGGAAGTGAAACAAAAGGGATAATATCATCGGCTTAAGCACAGAAGTTTTGTTATTTAAGTTCCGTATTTTCCAATAATCGCAAAAAAATGGGAGAAGATATTACCCCAGGGCCAAAAAAGTTTCAGATTTTCTGAGAGTTATTCAAATTTTTTAAATTTTTAAAAAATATCTCATTTATCTCTTAGGTAAAATCAAACGTTCCTTCAACAGAGTGTTCTGATATTCATTTCTGATGATGTGTGTAAAATGCCACACATTAAATATCCCTGTCCCAAAGACACATTAGGTATTCAGTGAAGCTTAGTTTTATCCTGGATAAGATTTATTGAATTAAAGGGAAGTACAAGGCAATTCTAAAATAATTGAGCCAAATATAAATATGGCATGCACCTATATACAATTTATATTTGGCTCAAATAACTATCCAGTGGAAGGGTAATTATTCAGTGCGTGAAAAGAGGCAGAAGAAAAGAAGCCTTCACTTGGGACACCTGTATAATTTTAAGAGTATAACAGAATAATAACACCAAATACTGACTTCATTCTAAATAAATAAAAATGGATACTAAATGTCTTGGAAGACTCCCAGTAGCCACCTGTGCTATTATAAAAGTTGAGCTGTCAAATCAGACTCAAGAACATTCTCTTACTGAACTTCAGTAATGATCCCTACAAAACAGAAAAGGAACAAATGCAAAGGAACCTTCTTTTTCTGAAGGAACCAAAAACATCTGATAAAGCTACTTAGAATGTTCTTTTATCTCTAATTGAAACAAATTATAATTTTCTATTAATAAAAAGGTTCTTTTAAGTCATTGACCACAAAACAAAGTCATTCTGATTTTAAAATTTCTTCTTTGTATACTTCATTAATTCAGTAGATACACTTATATTACTATCCTCCATTTTTTAGTCAGCCAGACCTCATAAATCCATAACTTCCATGTCGACATTAAGCAATTTAGGTAGATGAGATACATCCCTCTAAAGTATCTTATAGATAGGAACTCCCAGCCTCTTTCTGAGAGTAAATTGCCATCAATATTTTTACAAGGATGTCTGGTCAGGATCATTCATTTCCTCCTCTGAAGTAAATAGTGAACAAGTTATAGACCTGCTGTTAAAACTTTTCATTAACATTTCAATTGTATTAAAGTCAATTCAGCAAATATTTATAGAGTCAATTCAATGTGTCAGGACCTTTGGCTCTCTCTCTCCCAATTCCAAAATTTTGTGAAACTGCTACATTGTGTTAAGAGAAAGAAAGCTCTAGGTCTAGCAATTCACTTCATCAAACTGCAACTTGTTTCTTATTTCTGTTGAGTGATCCTATGTTGACTCTTGATTCCTTATCTAAAGGCCAACAGTGACTTTTTAATTTACAAGTAAAGCAGCTTTTAAAATTATTGTCCTTTGCAACCTTGTCACTTAAAAAAATTACTTCTTGGTTTGCTGCATCTTAATACACTCCATATGTGTTCTGTGTCTAACTCTGTCTTAAAATCAAATTTCTACTTTTAATATCTTCCCATTCTGTGTTTTTAGGAGGCTTGCTTTTATTCTTTTCTCTGCCCTATGATCTCCCATCAACTTTCACTCCAGCATACACTAACGAAATGAATTACAAGCTGTGGATCATAATATCCTTACCTCTATAACACTTCATCATTATTTTCCTGTGAAAATACAAAACTCAAAAATATTAGTTCCTCTCTTTCCTGATATTCTAAAGCAGGCCCTTTAACTGACTTGGATATTTCTAGTAATCTAAACATTGGTTCTTTTTCTACTCATTCTACATTGCCTTGCAGTGCAGTATAATAGAAGGAACATAGGCTCTGGAGTCAAATTTTTCTTAGTTCCCCTTCCAGACTTACTTATTCACTGTGTGACTTTAAACACTCAGAAAACCAGGAGTTCAATAAATGTCATTTCTTTTTTTTTTCCCATTTATTTATTTTATTGCATTTTAGGTTTTGGGGTACATGTGAAGAACATGCAAAATTGTTGCATAGGAACACACGTGGCAGTGTGATTTGCTGCCTTCCTCCTCTCTTATCCTTTCTGGAAATATTGCAGTGACCTGATCACCATCCTGCTCAACAGACTCACCTTTCTCCCCATTAAGGAGTTCTGTATTCCTTAATCAGCTATTCATTACATGCTTGGAACAGCTTTCCGCTGTCATACTCCTTCAATATACCATAAACTTCAGTATTTCTTTTTTATTCATTATTTCCACAACACTCATTAAACCATTTAAGTTCTGCTTATATTTGCTCATTTTCACAAAAAAATTACACTAAGCTTTCCAGAAAACTATTTTTGCTATTATTATAGTTATTTCAAGGAAGCAAACCACTTACAATGTAATAAACATAGCACTTTGACAGTAATAAATAGATTAAAAAGGTAACTTAAAAAATTAGGTTCTGGGATACATGTGCAGAACGTGCAGGTTTGTTCCATAGGTAAACATGTGGCATGGTGGTCTGCTGCACCTATCAACCCATCACCTAGGTATTAATCCCCACATGCATTTGCTATTAGTCCTAATACTCTCCCTATCCCCCAGCTCCCCAACAGGCCCAAATGTGTGTTGTTTCCCTTCCTGAGTCCATGTGTTCTCATTGTTCAACTCCCACTTAAGAGTGAGAACATGCAGTGGTTGGTTTTCTGTTTCTATGCTAGTTTGCTGAGGATGATGGCTTCCAGTTTCATCTATGACCCTGAAAAAGACATGAATTCCTTCCTTTTTATAGCTACATAGTATTCCATGGTGTATATGTACCACATTTTTAAAACTCGTCTATCATTGATGGGCGTATGGGTTGGTTCCAAGTCTTTGCTATTGTGAAGAGTGCCATCATAAACATATGTGTGCATGTATCTTTATAATAGAACGATTAATATTCCTTTAGATATATAACCAGAAATGAGATTGCTGAGTCAAATGGTATTTCTGGTTCTAGATCCTTGAGGAATTGACACACTGTATTCCACAATGGTTTAACTAATCTACATTCTCACCAACAGGGTAAAAGCATTCCTATATTTCCCCAGTCTCACCAGCATCTGTTGTTTCTTGCCTTTTTAATAATGACTGTTCTGACTGGTGTCAGATGTTATTTCATTGTGGTTTGATTTTCATTTCTGTAATGATCAGTCATCAGGGCATGAATGTTTTCTTTTGAGAAATGTCTGTTCATATCCTTTGCTCACTTTTTTTTTTAGACAGTCTCACAATGTTCNTACAGTCTCTGCCTCCTGGGTTCAAGCAATTCTCCTGCCTCAGCCTCCCAAGTAGCTAGGATTATAGGCACCTGCCACCACGCCTGGCTAATTTTTGTGGTTTTAGCAGAGATTGGGTTTCATTCACCATGTTGGCAAGGCTGGTCTCGATCTCCTGACCTCAGGTCATCTGCCCACCTTGGCCTCCCAAAGTTCTGGGATTACAAGCATGAACCACGACACACAACCTCCTTGTCTACTTTTTGATGGGGTTGTCTGTTTGTGTGTGTGTGTGTGTGTGTTTGTGTGTGTGAATTTAAGTGTACACTATGGATATTAGACCTTTGTTAGATGGGTAGATTCCAAAAATTTTCTTCCATTCTGTAGGTTGCCTACTCACTCTAATGATACTTTCTTTTACTGTCTGAAGCTCTTTAGTTTAATCAAATCCCATTGCCAATTTTAGCCTTTATTGCAGTTACTTTTGTCGATTTCATAATGAAATTGTTGCTCATTCTTATTTCCTGAATGGTATTACCTAGGTTTTCTTCTAGGGCTTTTATGGTTTGGGGTTTTATATTTAACTCTATTTCATCTTTAGTTAATTTTTGTATAAGGTGTAAGGAAGGGAATCCAGTTTCAGTTTAATACATATAGTTAGCCAGGTTTCCCAACACCACTTATTAAATGTCGAATCCTTTTCCAATTGCATGCTTTTGTCAGGTTTAAAAAAGATCAGATGGTTGTAGATCTTATTTCTGGGATCTCTCTTCTGCTCCATGGGTTTATGTGTCTGTTTGGTATCAGTACCATGCTATTTTGGTTACTGTAGCCTTGCAGGATAGTTTGAAGTCAGGTGGTGTGATGCCTCCAGCTTTGTTCTTTTTGCTTTGGATTGTCTTGGCTTTACTGGCTCTTTTTTTGGTTCCATATGAATTTTCAAGTAGTTTTCTCTAATTCTGTGAAGAATGTCAATGGTAGTTTGTTGGGAATAGCACTGAATATGTAAATTACTTTGGGTAGTATAGTCATTTTCACAATATTGATTCTTCCTATCCACGAGAATGGAATGTTTTTCCATTTGTTTGTGTCCTCTCTTATTTCCTTGAGCAGTGATTTGTAGTTCTCCTTGAAGAGGTCATTCCCATTCCTTGTTAGCTGTATTCCCAAGTATTTTATTCTCTTTGTAGCAATTGTGAATGGAAGTTCCTTCCTGATTTGGCTCTCTGCTTGTCTATTGTTAGTGTATGGAAATGCTCATGATTTTTGCACATTGATTAATAAGGTAACTTTTCAATGAAGAAAACAATCAGTAATACATTAATGCATGTAAGGTAAGCAGAACAAATTGAAGAAAACATTTAATTCAAAGGAAAGATAATGACTTTAAGATTATTTTTACTGTTGATATTCACACTGGAATTTTTACAAACATAGATAATCTTTCCTATTGTCCTTAAATATGTTTTCTAACACTTTCCAATAAGCCATTCTAATATTATGGAAATATATATTTTGAGATATATATATTGACTTGAGATCATTCTACTTAAGTTTGTTGCTTTAAAATAAGTATTCAAGCTTTATGAAAAAGCACATGTAGGCACTACAAACTTACTTGAATTATTAAGGCTTAATAATTAAGAAACTTAAGAATTTGGTGTTGTGAGTACTAATAATAAAAATGTCATTCACTTATCTATTTTCTCAGTTATAAGCTTTGAAACAATATCTCATGGAATTAGAGAAAACTTCTTTGTTTACTTCTGCTGACATTTATAACTGTTTCTCTAATACCTGATAAAATAAAGCAATTACATTCTCTGAAAGCAAACAGAAAAAATCAAAGCATGTTAATAGTTTCTGAATAAACTTTTTAATTTTGAAAATAAAATGAGTAGCATTTACACTTAAAATGCATACCAAATGATGCTGTTTACTTTTTGTGTCAATAGTGTCAAATAGATAATACATAAAGCTATTAGTGGAGTTTATGTTTGGATTTTCTCACTGTCCTTTTTTTTGGTATCCTTCCTTATGTACATTTTAACAATGGTTTGAATTGAATTTAAATGGGAATTTATAATTGTTTACAAAAAAGTGGAAGATTTCGCTACTAGGAAACATGATGTTCATGTTAATGTCATTAACATACCTTCCCATAATCACCTAAAAAATGAAAAAAACAGTGATTCCTAATTCACATTCTGAGAACTAGTGTCATGTAAACATACTTTTACATAAAATATATGCAAGTTTATGGTATTCAGAAAAAAATACATATGTTACTAATTGTATAAAAATTATATATATGACATACAAACTTGCCTGTATATTATTATTATTTATTTTTGAGACAGAGTCTTGCTCTGTCACTCAGGCTGGAGTGCAGAGGCACAATATCAGCTCACTGTAATCTCTGCCTCCCGGGTTCAAGCGATTCTCCTGCCTCAGGCTCCCAAATAGCTGGGATTAGAGGCACCTGCCACCATGCCTGCTAATTTTTGTAATTTTAGTAGAGACGGGGTTTCACCATGTTAGTCAGGCAGGTCTCCAACTCTGATCTCATCATCCGTCTACCTTGGCCTCCCAAGGTGCTGTAATTGCAAGCATGTACCACAGTGCCCGGCCGTCTCTATATTATTTACATGGATTGTCTACTAGACACAAATATTTTGTCACTTTAAGATTTACATAAATATATAAGCTTAGGTTTAAAGAAATCAGTATTTTCCAAATATTAATTTATTACTGCATGTAGTATCTTACTTCTTTCTCATACTATAAGGTAGAAACTAACTATAACTAGTTTACAGAGGAAGAAATCAAGAACTGAACCATGTTCTCACAAAAACAAAAAGTAAATTTTCATTTCAAATTTAGGCAACCTGACACCCAAACGTATTATATGTATTGCAACATATATAGATAAGTAAAACATAGAGACATTGTGCACAAAAAAACTAGAGATATGATACATAATCTAGTTCAAATATTTTGTTTTACAAATGAAATGCTGATTGAAAGAACAGTAAGTTACTCACTTGATAAAATTGAAACCACTTTTCCTTATTACTAGGCCAGGGACAGAGTTTCTAAATGATTATTACATTACTATCACTTTTTTGGAAAAGCTTTAACTTAACACAAGTTTGGCCTTTGGAATGCTGAAAAGCTCTTTAGATAATCCTAAAGTGCAGTGAAGGTTGAGAGTCCTTTCTTTGGAATCTTTCGTTTAAAATTCTCCTTCAGCTTCTCCTCTTTCATTAAAAACACCAAAAATCTCTCCACAACGCTGGGCTTCCATTTACTTCACCTTTAGTGCTATTTTATGTTACACTTATAATTTTTTGCCACATGCTGATGTTAACTGAGGTCATCATGCTTTTGTTAATGATAAACCACTTCCATTTGTAATGTGGCTTCCTTTGGCCACATTGGTGCTGGAATATTCTCTGTTACCTTGGCTTGGGCTCCCTGTCCAGGCAGGTGCTGTGTGCTGAAATCACGATCACAACCTTCTTTCTTGTACTCCATAAAGGCAAAACCTTTAACAACATATTGAAAACATTCAGAGGCAAGTGGATTCCCAAAGACATCTCTTTTTTCTCTCTAAATCAACTCAGACAAAGGTTCTTTCACCTCTTTCCATCCCCTTCATTTCCACTCTCCCACTCCTGACACTCATATTGACCTGTTGAGAATCATCAGTGTCCACAGCTTGTTCAATGGCCTTTAGCACAACAAGGATATCCTACTTTCTCCACCTGGCCCTCCTTCTTTGTCTTTCACATGTGCTGTATTCTTTGACCTTCATGCTTAATGTGGTCACTTAATTGTCATCAGTCACCGTTATTGCGTTAAACTTTAACATCTCTCCAACAGGGGCTGGAGATAATACATGATAATAGTTCTCAGAGCAACGGTGGCTGCAGTGATAGGGCCAAGGCAAAGCCAGCCAAGGAAGTGGACAACCAAGCTGTGGATGGTTTGGATGAAAGAAATTTTTTAAGGATATAAAAAGTAATTAGGCTTGGATCTACATGACCATAATTACTTTAGGTTTACATGAATCATTATGGAAAACTGGAAAGTGTCCACTAGCTTATCAAGTCTGTTACCACCACGCTAGACTCTTAACATAGATCCAGCACTTCCTCTGACTCTCACTTGGAAAATTTATCAAGTAGGAAGAAAGAGTCAGTAGGGGCAGATTAGAGACAGATATATTGTGCCCTAATGTATCTCTATAATGTACCTGTCCTTGAATTTAGACACACATAAATTATTTAACTGATCATCCATTTTAAGAGTTCAAAAACTTGCCAGGTAAATTATAATTTTCCTTCCTTATGGATCTAACTATTTACATTATGAATATACGCCTACACTTTGACATTTTACTGAATTTACCAGAATGTTCCTGTTACATCATCTGGTAGAAAAGAGCTATATAAGGATTGAGAAGCACTTTATTAAAATTCTTTCATTCTAAGAATAATTTCATATGTGCAACAAGGTAATGAAAACTGTTGCAACTATTTTTCATACAGCAGTTGTTAGGCATTAAGAGTCCTTTAAAAGGGTTCTACACGTTTTAGTAATTATTTGTAGTAAAACTAAGTATCAGTATGCAGTCATCACACATAATAGACTGCTGTGTTGAAAAACAAAAGCTAATAGGCTTTGTTTCAATCTAGCTATATAAAAGACAGAGAAAAACTAAATTTTGTTAAGCACATTATCAATTTTCCCTTGCCATGACAAATTACCTGGCTTAAAACAACACCTCCCCCACTTCTTTTTTGAGATGGAGTCTCGCTCTGTGGCCCAGGCTGGAGTGTAGTGGCACAATCTTGGCTCACTGCAACATCCACCTCCCGGGTTCAAGGAGGTGGATTCTCCTGCCTCAGCCTCCGGAGTAGCAAGGACTACAGGTGTGCTCCACTATGCCCGATTAATTTTTGTATTGAGTCCATTGTATTCACCATGTTGGCCAGGATGGTCAACCTCCATCCTGGTAATATCGTGATCCCTCCGCCTCGGCCTCCCAAGGTGCTGGGATTACAGGTGCGAGTGTCACCACGCCTGACCTACACCCTCTTTTTGTTTCACATCATTCAGAATTCTGGGTGGGAACCACTAAGTTCTATGTTTAGGGTCACACAAACCGAACAGGGTAGAATCCATTTCCATGCTCATTCGGGTTGTCAGCCAAATTTTGTTTTTGTGGTTTTAGGATTGAGATCTCCATTTCCTTGATGTCTGGAAGCTGGGAACCACTCTCACCTTCTTGAGGCCATCAGCATTCCTTGTCCTATAGCTCCCATCTATTTCCAAGACACCGAAGGTGCATCAAACCCCTCCAATATATTGAATTTCTGACCTTCCCTTTTGCTACCAGCTAGGGCAACTCAGTTCTGTTTGTATAAGGAATTAGTTGAGACTTACCTGGATCATGTTACTATTTAAAGGTCCACTAACTTGGGTCTTTCATAACGTCTGCAAAATCGCTTTACGGCAGCACCAGGATTCATGTTCGTTTCAATGAATACATCAAGAATCTTTAGAATCTGACTTACCATGAACATTTACTAATTCAGAGGCTATTAAATAAGTATCTCAACTCTTAAAAATAGTGCCCTTGTCAAAGTAAATAGCATTACTTTCTTTAATAAATGAGAAAATTGAGATGGATCAAGAATTTTTTGTTAGCCCATTTAGCTGCCTCTAAATTTAATCCCAGGTATATTGTACAACTCCTGCATCTCCCAGCCAAATCAAAACACCAATACTGACAAATAAACACACGAGCATTTGAGAGGAAGCAAAACTCAGAGTTTTACTAATGTACAAAGAACATCTATATTAAAAAGGACTAATTCCAATAAATACTTCTTTTTGTAATAGAGAAGTGCAGAAACCAGCAAGTCTAAGGACAATTTTTTGCTTAGCTTTTTCCATTGTCTGCCAGTTTGTAAGCAGATAGCCCCTGCAAACGCCTAAGCCTTGCTTCTAAATCTTTTACTTTCTTTCTTAATTGTGGTTCCTCTCCATGGGTTTTCTGTTATACAGGGCTAGTTTCAATTTACTGGTTTGTGGTATTTTCAAATTTCAAGTACCCAGTCAGTTTGGAAGGATTATAAATTTAAGCTTCTTAATGTGTTTCTTGAAAAAGATTTTCTTGTTGGGAAGCTGGGGAACCTACTTCAAACTGCACTTTAAGTCCATGGCATTTAGTTTCTTTTAATGTATATCAATGGATTCTGATTTCCTTATCTAAATTTTTAATACCCGTCCTTTAAAATATTTTTAAAATATTTTAAATAAGGGAAAATAGTCACTCAGAATGTTGATATTTGATCCTCCCTTCTTGCTAGTAACATTTCAATTGGAAAAATCGTACAACTGTATAAATCCACAGACAGGAGGAAGGGAGAAAGAATTGCTAACCCTAGATATATTTCTCTCTTTTAATAGGTTATGTTGACTAACTTGGTCAAGGTTTTATCTTGCCTCATATGTTATGGATTGTTCTTTTTAAAGTGTATCTCTGTATCTGTTTCTTTTAGCTGCCATGTCTCTTTCTTGAGGTATATAAAAAGTACACACCATTAAATTCATCCTCATAACTGCAATTCTATGACTACATGAATGTTCACTGTTGTGCGGCCATCATCACAACACAGTTTTTAACATCTCTACTCCCTTAAAACATTCTGATCTTTGCGTCCACAGTCAACCCCAGCTCTCACATTTGGTACCAGACAACTATTGATCTAATGTATGTTATTGATTTTTCTCTTTATACATGTGTATATAATATATATCATACATACACATATAGATATGTATTCTTGTCTTTTATGAAAATTCATTTAAGTAGAATAATGTAATGTACAGTTTTTCAGTTTGGGTTTTTCACCTAGCTTCATGTTTCTGAGATCTATCCATGTTGTTAGATGCATTAGTAGCTTGTTTGTTTTTATTGCCAAGACGTATACAATTGTATTGATGGATTACATTTTCTTTGTTTATTTACCTGTCGATGGCTACTTAGATGTTTTCAACTTGTGGCTACTATGAATAGTGCTCCTAGGAACACTTACTTCCTGTGGATATAGGTTTTAATTTTGATAGCTGGACAGTTAGGGGTACAATAATGTGTCAGGTACAAGGAAATGTTTAACTGCTTAAGAAATTATCAAACTTTTCCAAAGGTGCTGTACCATTTTACATTTCCACCAGCAGTATATAAAGGTTCTGGTTTCTTCACCTATTCATCAACACTTGGTATTAATAGTGTTTTTTATTATAGCCATTCTTTGCCTATCATAGTGGTCTTTTATTTTGGTTTTAATTTGAATCTTGCTAATTACTAATGATGTTGAAAATCTTCTTGTGTGTTTATTAGACACTGGTATATTTTCTTTGGCCGAATGTCTATACAAATCTTTGCCACATTTTTATTTGGTCTTTCTTATTATTATCCATCTTGGACCAATCTAATCACAGGGGTCCTCATCAGAGGGAGGGAGAGTGTCAGGGCCAGGGAGGGGAGATTTGATGAAGGAAGCAGAGGTCTGAGTGATTCCACTGCTGGAAGGCGACAAGTGCCAAGGAATGTGGGCTACCTCTGAAAGGTATTTTTCCATACCATTGTTCCCCAGACAGTGGCCATAGACCATGTCCATAAAAATCACCTGTAATTCTTTAAAATAAATTGGGGTCACACCTGTAAACTTCATCAGTGGGTTTGGGGTAATGACTCAGAATTGAATTTTTATAGCGCCCCTTGTAACTGTCATGCACACTGAGGTTTGAAACCCACTCTTTTACACAAAGCCCAGTCTGAAAACGCCACATCCAACATAGAACGTAGATGTTTCCAGTACCATTGTCAGTACCATGATGGTGGTCAGAGAAGCCAGCCATCCAGAATCATTCTTGGCTTTTCTCTCTTAGATCTTGGTCATTCTGCCTTATAAATATATTTTTTCTTCATATCTGATGTCAGCCCTGAGCTCAGGCTTTCACTGGGGATTCAAATCAGCCTACTTTTATCCAGTCTATCTCTGGCACTGCTGCCACACATTTTAAAAAACAATCAAGGTAGGTAATCTCTGGTAGAATTGACAGGTTTTCTTCCACGGTTGCTCTCGCTTTCACCCTGTAATCTACCCTCATTTGAGCTAATAGGCATGACTCTCCAATGACCTAAAAAATGTTCTAAACCTGTGACTCCTGTATCTGAATTATTGTGATTATCTAGAAATTTAGCAAATCCCCAGGCCCCGCCCACCTTTGCCAGATAAGAAACCCTGGAATGGGACTCAGAAACCCATGCTTTCATAAGACTCTCTAAGTGACTGCAGCTTGCTCCAATTTGAGAATCATTGCTATGCAGACAATTTGTCATGACCAAACCACAAGAGATACTCATTGAATTTGGGGATTTTAATTATTTAAATACAAATTCCAACTGCAGATTACCTATTACATGAAAAAAAGTTTGTTCTTCCAATCTGGCTGTCTAGTTTGACTTCTCTTCCTCTTTCTCATTAGTAATATAGAATGTTGAGCATTTTAAGGGCAAAAGGACAATTTGAATTACCTCTCCTCCATACTAGCTGGTTCCTACTCATGAGAATGTGGCCCTGCAGCATCATAGTTTATCGTGTTATGAAATACTGCTCTCAATCAGAGTAGGAGATATATAATTTTGTTTAACATTCCAAGCCTTGTTACATGTTGAATAGTTTTCCCTTTAGGCATTGAACATAGGTTTTCCAATGGAGAATCTCAGCAATGACTTCTTAAATGGAATTGTCAGAAATATGAAAGCATCTTATTTATCCTGATCATAAATTGAGTCCATAAATAGGAAAAAATGACAGGAGAAGTAATTTAATGTAATGTTGATTCAAAACTATGGTTCTTAAAATTTATCAGTGTAACAGACAAGCAGGCTATAATGGTATATAAGGCTGAATCAATTAGGGTTAAGTTTGCCTAAAGGTGATAAAATCACCATGATTTAAGCAATGTAGATGTTTCACTACCACATACAGCAATCTGGAAGTAGACAAGCTAAGGAGGTTCATAATAGCATCTTATTTTAATCACTCAGTTATACATATATTTTCCCACTTGGAGTTCCACAATAGATTTTTGAACCTCAACCATTAAGTCCATATTCCAGTTAGCAGGAAGAGAAAGGAATAAACCAAGCAGTTCCTCCCTTTGAGGATAAGTTTTACTCATCACATCAACTAAGATTTTCTTGACCAGAACTTAACCAAATACTGATGCATAACTGCAGAAGCATTTGCTAAAATTGAGCTCACCCGTCCCAATTGGCAGCCATTTATCCACCAAAAAAATTAAGGATTCTATAAGGAAAAAAGAAAACATGAATATCAGGTCATAACTAGAAGTTCCTACAGCAGATGTGGGCTCTAAAATCTTTATTCTTTATGCTTTCTTTTTTATTGCCATTTGATTTATTTAAACTGAAAAAAAATGTAATTAGTTTGAATATGCAAAGACATCAATATATTGGCCATGCACTTTTATCTTTGCCTTATTTTATTATTTAACTTTCAATTTAGGACAGCATTCTTATATTTCTTATTTTTTATATGTAACATAGATGTCATTATTAAACTCTAACAAGAGTAAATCAGTTTCCATTTCAACCTACATTTCTAACTCAGTCAGATAAAATGTTTCTTAAACACCAATTTTGTGCTGAATGAAGTAGTTACTTTCCAGTGGTTCTAGTAAGTTATCTTCATAAAAATCAAGAAGGTTTGCATTCTTTGAATTAGAATTGCTTCTCCAATGTGTGTGCTCAATAATTCCTAAGGCAATCATCTTCAAAGTCTTTTCTCTGCTGGATGGCTGTCTGAACAGCATTTCATAGAGCCTGAGCTCATTCATTCTACACGGACCTAACAAAGTTTTTTCTGCAATTACCAGGCAGATAGCCTGAAGTCAGGCAGTGATTTTCTATTTTAAACCTCCTGGAATTTAAATTTTCATTTAACGGCACATCACATAGCTGCAACTTAATCTGAAACAAGCTATGCTAAAACCAAAAGAGTGAAAATAAATCACCTTCTAAAGTATTTGGCAGAACAAAGCTTATATTTTTAATATCATAGCAATGATCACAATATATCACTAAATGTAATAATTGCAATAAAATTTACATTTACCTTAACATTCTAGGTCTTTGTTAGAATAATTGTTAATCTTCAACCAAGTTCTTCATAAAGCCACTTGTAGTACATCACTATTAACAAAATGGTTGTGAGTCAAATGCTATTTTTATTGTGTTCTCAGTAGACAACTATAAAGTAAATATATATACTACATTTAAAAGTATGCATGCAATTTTAATTCAAAAAGATATGTATGACCTTAACATTAAAATATTTACCTAATTAAAAACATAGTTCAATTTATTATAAGATTCACTTTATCATAAATCCAAAAATAAGTCCTATGTACATCCTATATATTAAGTGATTAAAAAAAAGTTGCTAAAAAAAACAAATTAATAAATAGTAAAATAAAGTTCATAAGTTTAAGACATTTTCTAAAATGCTAACTGGCTATAAGTCTTAGGTAAAATAGTTTTTGTCTGCCTACTATTATCATTAGTTCATTATTAATTAATCATGATTATGATAAATACTAATTTTACTTCCATTTATTTTGCATATGAAATATGCATTTATCAATTCTTTTGTAAATATAAATATTTCTTAGTTGTTTTCAAATAATCTACAATTTAGAAAACAGTGAAAAATAAATATGTGACAGAAATTTTTATCCTGCCCATTCTGCCCAACTTTTTGCTTTCTAGAACGTAAATAATATTGAATAATTAGATGGAAACTTAAAGTATGGCCAACATAAACAAGACAAAGTTTTGGTTTTCCCATAGATTATTTTCTCTGGAGAATCTGAGGGAATATGAGCTGCTGTCAAGGACCCACAGTGTAGAAAGTTCTGAGATTTTCCTTCCAGGAAGGAGATGAAGCATAGGACAGGCAGCGAGAAAGGCAGAGAGGAGGGTTGAGCGTGGAGGACAGCAACTGAAGGAACCTAGAGGATCATGGGAGAAAACAGGAAAAAGAAAGAAAGAGGAGACAGCCATAGAGCCAGCTGAAAAGAAAAAAAATACATATTGTTTTCTGGTCACTTCTTATAGTCAATCTAATTTAATGGCAAGAGTTTGGATCATGCCAACACCTAAATATCCTCTTATATCTGAGGACATTATTAAGAAATTATGGGAAGAGTGCCTTAATAGGTTGAGAATATTGAATGATGGCACTGTGCCTAATAGCACTAAAATTAAAGCCTTCGGTTTTCTTCAGGTCAGCTATCTCTAGAGAAAATGGTGCTAAGGATGCTAACTGGAGTCTTAGTAGCTATGGTGCTTAGATTACTACCTCCTCAGAAAAAGGGTGTGTCAGAGACAGTTGCAGACACTGCCCGACAGCCAATAGGAGAAACATAAACGTCAGAAATTAACGATCCAGCTAGAAATTTTGAAGTGGACTTTTCTGTGTAACTTCATCACACTGATCCCTAAAGAAATGCCTTGCACAATATGTTGTAGAAACAAATCCATGAAGAGTAGTTTCTACATCTGAGTTGTTCAGCGCTGTTACCAAATTGATCACATAATTGTCTCTGGAGAGGAATATTCTCTAGCTCTCCTAGGCTACCCCAGGAGCTGGGAATACCCAAAGAAGAGGGTCTGGATCCAGCAGGTAACAAAGGAGGTAGCTCTGGGTTCAACACTTAGACATTGTGCATTCAAGATTTTTTGTGGTGGATATTGTGCATGTTTCAAAAAACGAAGTTAATAAACTGTAGGAAAAAAGTATTACTATGGAATGTTAAACAAATCTCCATCTGTGGTCCCAAGGGAAGCAAGCACATTATGGAAAGACTTGTGGTAATTGTTTGAAGAGAAAATTCCAAGCTGGTCACGGTGGCTCATGCCTGCAGTAATCCCAGCACTTTGGGAGGCTTAGACGGGCAGATCACTTAAGGTCAGGAGTTCAAGACCATCCTGGCTAACATGGTGAAACCCCATCTCTACTAAAAATACACACACACAAAAATTAGTTCAGCATGGTGGCACACATCTGTAATCACAGCTACTTGGGAGGCTGAGGCAGGAGAGTTGCTTGAACCTGGGAGACGGAGGTTGCAGTGAGCTGAGATCATGCCACCGAAGCCTCAGTGACAGAGTGAGACGACTCCATTTAATAAAAGAAAAGAAAAGAAAATTCCAAAACAGAAGGATATGGACTGAAGAAAACCACGTGCAAGTCAAACTCTGTATATTTTAGTGAAATTGAGAGAAAGAAGAAAAATTATACTTATTATCAAAAATATAGTGAAGAAGAAGCTAGATGATGACAGATCGATGCAGAAAAAACAATGGCAATCTGAAACCTTTAGGCCTATCAGAGTGATCTGAGAGTACTAAGTTTAATAATACCTATGATGCCTTATCGCAATTCTGGAAGTTACAGAGAAGACTGTGCTTTGGAAAATGGTAAACATTGCCACAATGGCGTGTTTAGACATCATTGGACTGATGAGATAGGTAATTTACTTGTAAATTACCTCTGCTAGCCTTTAGGCCATTATTGTCTAGCAAGGCAGGGAATAAAATGGAGTCAAGCTTTCCATATGTGTTCCATGCTGAAAACAACAGCAGAACCCAGAGGTACTAGTAAGTAGCTTGTGTGTATCTAGATGTAGGCGTCTTTTTTCCTTTTCACTGCTACTTTCATATAATTGTCCCTACCTTCCCCCAAACTTGTCTCCTTAATCTTCTTCTGCACTCTACTCAGATACTCATTCATACCATCCAAAATCAGCCATTACCAGCCACAGCAATGACAACACAATCTCAATTTTAAGTATCTCCCTTCCTTACTGCACCTCCTTCTATGGAAAGTCACATAATGTGTATGATTAGAAAGTAGAAAGAATAGGAAATCTTGAAACAAAGCAAATCTTAACTTAAGAATGAATGCCAAGATGTTCTCATACATCCCACCTTAAGTAAAATAATGTCTGGATTATGCAATGTCCTCATCAACAGTCTTACTTCACAGTTGGTAATAAGATTCACAAGGAAGTTTCTAATAAAACCCACTCATTAAAGATAAGTTCATAAGCTAAAATGCATTGTCACCTATTTGTTCTATGTAATATAAGGTTAGAATTTAGAGTATCTAGTGAAAGGATTATAAAAATTTCTTCAGCATTTTTTTATTTCTTTTTAGAATGTGTAGTCCAGTAGTCCATGATAAGCACATACCAGTCACTAGATTCCAACCAACAGTTTGAGAATTATAGATGTTCTCCATCCTTTATAAATATGGCACACATTCTAAAGTCAACCAATAAGTCATGATTAATCTTCAGCGTTGTTGGGATACATTCTACATATCATAAAATGTTTACTTATTTTAAGTGCAATAGTGTATTTTATTACGTAACAGCAACCTTTTTGAGAATATCTGGATATATATAATTACTAACAGAAAGAGTAGAACAATAATTTAACTGAAGAAGTTAAATTTTCTTTCTCCTCTCTGAAATAAATACTGCAGTCATTCTGATGCATTGTATAGCTTCGCACAATATTATCATTATTTAAGGGAACTGAAGGGGAATTTCAAATTGTTTTCTCTATTGGTTGTATATGCAAGAGTTTAGGATTTTCACTCTCTGGTAGGAAGTCTGTTATGCATTATTGTGTATTTCTTTTAGAGTGCAGAACTTTCTGTTTTAAACACCAGAAAAACGATGGCATGGTTAGAATTTTATTATGAAAATGAAAAAGCCAATAAAGGAAACTTGCTTGGATGAAAATTATCCCCATGGAGAATGATGACAGGGCAGAGTTAAGGAAAGCCTCTGATAATTTCACTCACTAAGGATTTATGTAAATAACAATTTCAAAATGAAAATTAGGCTGCATATTGTGAAGCTGGTTCAGCATTCCTTGGTTAGAGTCTGGTAATACAGGACACACTTATGTAAGACAGATCTGAGTTTGAAAAGACAATACATACTTATAGGCAACAAATTATATTAAGTGGATGTATTATTTACAGATAGGCAGCAAGGGACAACAGAAGCCTAGGATTTATTTTGCGCTCATCTTCTGAGGCTCAGAAAGCCACTCAGAGCAGGCAGAGTCTCAACAGTGTACCCCGTTTACTCCACAGATAAGGAACTTTGAAAGGCAGCCTGCCCTGGTTATATACCTCAGGGTTAGATGGCCCATTGGGCTATGGCATTGAAGGATATATTGTTTCTTGGAAGGACTTGAACGGTCTGCTATGTTCTGGCCTTCTCTCCCTTATATCAGAATGATATATTCCCAGAATAGTCTACAGTTATTCTTGAGAACTACAGTAAGAACTGGATTGTCCAAGGCCACCCAGAGAACGGACCACAGAGTGGTAAAATATCATAGAGACATACCTGATTTTATTGCTCTTTGTGTTATTGTGCTTGGCAGATATTGCATTCTTTTGACAAATTTATTGATTTATGGCAACCTTTCATCTAGTAAGTTTACTGGCGCCATTTTTCCAACAGCATGTGCTAACTTAGTGTCTCATCCCATTTAGTAATTCTCACAATATTTCAAAGTTTTTCATTATTGTTATGTCTGCTATGGAAACACGTGATCAGAGATCTTCGATGTTACTACTGTAATTGTCTTGGAACACTATGAACTGTGCCCATATGATGGAGAACTTAACAAATCCTATGTGTGCTCTGACTGCTTCGCTGACCAAACTCTCTCCCTCTCCCCAGGCCTCCCTATTCCCTGAGACACAATACTGAAACTAGGGCAATTAATAAACCTACAGTGGCCTCTAATTGATCTAGGGTAAGGAAAGTTATGTGTCCCTCACTTTAAATCAAAAGCTAGAAATGATTATGTTTATTGAGGAAGGTATACCTAAAACCAAGACAGACTGAAAGGCCTCTTGTGCCAAAGAGTTACTCAAGTTGTAAATTCAAAAGAAAAATTCTTTAAAAAAATTAAAAGTGTTACTCCAGTGAAAACATGAATGATAAAAAAGTGAAACACTCTCATTTCTGATATGAATAAAGTTGGAATGATCTGGATAGAAAATCAAACCAGACACAACATTCCCTTTAAACCACAGCTTATCCCAGAGTGAGGCATAGCTGTCTTCCATTCTCTGAAGGCTAAGAGAGGAAAGAAAGCTGCAGAAGCAAAATTCAAAGCTAACAGAAGTTCATTCATGACGTTTAGGAAAGAAGCCACCTCCCAAAACATAAAAATGCAAGGTGAAGCAGCGAATACTGATATAGAAGCTGTGGGCAACTTATGTAGACCTGGCTAAGATCATTGATGAAGGTGGCTATGTTAAAAACAGATTTTCAATGTAGACAAAACAGCCTTCTGTTGCAAAAAGATATCATCTACAACTTTCAGAGCCACAGAGGATAAGTCAATACCTGGCTTCAAGTTTCAAAGGACAGACTGACTCTTTTATTAGGGGTAATGCAGCTGGTGAGTTTATGTTAAAGTCAATGCTCATTGACCATTCTAAAACTCTTGGAGACCTTCAGAATTATAACTAACTCTACTCTACCCATGCTCTATAAATGGAATAACAAAACCTGAGTGACAGCATATCTGTTTACAGCATGGTTTGCCAAATATTTTAAGCCTACTGTTGAGACCTACCACTCAGAAAAAATACATATTCTTTCAAACTATTACTGCTTACTGACAATGGATCTAGTCACTCACAAGCTTTGATGAAAAGTTCAAGGAGATTAATGTTCTTGTGGCTGCTAACACAACATCCATTCTGCAGCCTATAGATCAAAGAGTAATTTTAACTTCCAATTCTTATTATTTAAGTAACACCTTTCATAAGGCTATAGACAGCAGAGATAATGATTCCTCTGATGTATCCTGGAAAAGTAGACTGAAAACCTTCTGGAAAGAATTCATCATTCTAGATGCCATTCAGGACATTTGTGATTCATGGTAAGAGGTCAAAATATCTGTCTTAATGGGAGTTTGGGAGAAGTTGATTTTAGGAGCTTAATCTTTGAGTGGAGAAAGTAGTTGCAGATGTGTTGGAAATAGCTAAAGAACTAGAATTAGAATGGGAAGCTAAAGATGTAACTGAATTGCTGCAAATCTTATGATAAATTTGAATTGAATAAAAGTTGCTTCTTATGGGTGAGCAAGGAAAGTGCTTTTCTGAGATGGAATGTACTCCTGGCAAAGATATCATGAACATTGTTGAAATGACAACAAAGGCTTTAAATATTACATAAAGTTAGTTGATAAAACAGCAGTGGGTTTTAGTATGGAAAGAAGTTATACTGTGGGTAAAATGCTATACAATGGCATCTCATGCTATATTGAAACATTTCATGAAATTAAGAGTCAATTTATGCAGAAAACTTCATTGGTGTCTTATTTCTAAATATTCCATGGCTACCCTAACCTTCAGCAACCAATGCTATGATCAGTCACTAGCCATCAACATCAAGGAAAAACCCTCCACCAGCAAAAAGATTACAATTCACTGAAGGCTTAGATGAATATTATCATTTTTTACCAATAAAGTGTTTTTTTAAATTATAATATGTATTTTTTAGATATAATGCCATTGAATGTATAATAGGCTACAGTACTACAGTGTAGTGTAAACCTAATTTCTTATAAACTGAGAAAATAAAAAATTTAGGTGACTCACTTTATTGTAAAATAATCTTTATTGCAGTGCTCTGGAATTAAAGCCACAATGTCTCTGAGGTATGTCTGTATTAAATATGTGTATTTTTTTCATGTATGTATCTGTCTTCTAAGAAAAAATGAATACATGAACTATTCTTGTATCCATGCTAATTGAAGATGTGTAAAGGGTAGTACTTTGTTCATTCACTCTCTTTGAAAGTTAAGAATTGATATATACATATTCATCATGGTACATATTAAAAATTAATGTGAAGGTTAATATTTCTTTCTTTGAAACTCACTCTGGAATTCAACATTGCATTTTTCCAAGTTCCACAAAAGTAAGACTTAATAAAAATAATACTGAGAAAAGAACCTAAAAATCCAGATTGATGTATGTCTTAGAAATTTTCAGTCTAGAACTTATAGGAAATCTATGTATTTAGGCAAAGGAGAGAGCATATGAATGCAGATTTCTTGTCCCAAGTGAGTGATAATTGCAAGAAAGTATCTTCCCCTTCAGCTTCAAACTGCAGGGACAAGTGTAAGAGGATTCCACCCAGAATAAACCCTCTTGAGTTTTGGAATCAAAGTTTGTAAAATGCACTCAGAGTTATTTAGATATCACATAAATTATATGCAGATTAATATTATTTACATTATATTAGGAAGCAATTGAGAACAGTGAGCATGAACGTGATTTTTACATTAATCTGTAAATGGATATAATTTTATGAAAATGTTAAATATCTCAAATAATAAACACCTCCAAAACAAAGTGAATAATCTTGGTCTCTGATTTGAACTCTCAGGTTAGACATGAATACTTACGTGTGTTCTGTTCCACGTATTTTCTTCCCTATAGTGAGCCATTTCATTGAATACATCATATTTTATTTCATGGCAGCTTTTAATTACTTTTAAAAACCCAGTATTTTTTGTATCTATAACACTGCTGTCCAGTAGATTCTCTTTTAATAATAAAAATGTTTTTGCATTTCTCAATACTCCTAGGGATACGTGAAAATTGAGCACTTGAAATGTGGTTGGTGTGATAAAAGAAAACTGAATTTTTAAATTATATTTATTTTTCTTATCAGTTTTAATTCAAAAAGCCTACTGCATCTTGTGGTGACCACATGGACATTGCAGGTCTGCTGTAAAAAGTATGGCTATTTCTGTAAGAGCCACTTTATTTAGGAACGTATGACAAATGCTGTCTGTGCCCAGCCATATACCCTTGTTACTATATTGCTCCAGTACTTTCAGAATGATCTTGGCTCATACATTGGCCAATTCAGGGAAGTTAATTTCCACAGGGAGCATTCCTCAATAATGACAAAAGTAGACTGATGATAAAAAAAGACTCCATCATCACTCCATAGTGGGAAAATTCTGAGGACAGTTTTATATTTGGTCCCAAAAGTCTGCAGTGAGATTGCACTCCAGTTGCCCACTATGATAACTTACTTGTTAACACATCTTGACTTTCTTCCTTTTCTTAATTCAACTTTTGACTACTCTACCAGGTGTTCCTGGTATCACTTTAACTTTGAGCTACTTTTAAAATCCACTACTCTTTTATGTGTAAGGCACTGCTGTCCAATAGAACTTCTTTCAGTAACAGAAGTGCCTTTGCATTATCCCATACTCCTGGGCATACATGGGTATTGAACAAAATAAATATTTATTGAAATAGCCCAGATAAATCCCTGTGTTTGGGCTAGCTTTTAGGTTTACTAAAGATTGAGTTATCTGACTCTCCTTTGTGTTTCTTTATACTCATAATATTTCTTTCTTTTGCCTCATTCACGGATTTGTGAGCAGTGTCAGTATCTTCTTTACCATTGCATACTCACAGCTTAGTACACTGCCCAAAAAATTGTATCAATGAATAAATAATTAATGAATAACAGGATGAGTAAATGAATAAATGTATTCATGAATGATCAATAAAAAATAAGGCATAAAGTTCTCTGCAGAAAACCTGATGGTGTTTGTTCAAGTTCCAGCTGCATCTAGGTTGATGGCAGTTTTGTCTAGTTCTTACTCTTGCCTATGAATTTTATTTTTATCTTCTTTTTATATCATTGGTCTTGATGTTTGTATGTTGTTTCGCAGTTTTTTACTGTGTTCTCACTCAAGGGCTTATATGCATGTTTTCTTTGCCAAATTATCCTGCTCAGTCTTGCTATAATGATTTCATCAAATTTCATCCTCAGAAACTACCCTCTGTGTATTGCCTACTGAGTGATTCTTCATCCAAGACTTCCTGTTCTTCTACATTTGGGGAACCTATAACTTATTTAATTACTTTTCTTCATACCCCACATATTTATCAGTATGATTCTTAACCAGTTGTATTATTTCATTTTCACACTGCTAATAAGAACTGCCCATGCCTGTGTAATTTATAAAGAAGGGAGGTTTAATTGACTCACAGTTCAGCATTGCTATGGAGGCCTTAGAAAACTTACAATCATGACAGAAGGTGAAGGAGAGGCAAGGCAACTTGTTCATAAGGTGGTAGGAAAAAGAAATGCTGAAGGAAGGGAGAAGAGTCTCATCTCTCCCATCTGAAGCAAAGCAAGTTCCTTCTGCCTAGGAACCTGTAAAATCAAAAGCAAGTTAGTCACTTCCTAGATACAATGGGGTGCAGCCATTTAGTAAATACACCCATTAAAAATGGGCGAAATTTACTAAAACAAAAGAGGTACAGACCTCATGCAAGCCTGAAATGTAGAAAAGCAGTCAAATCTTAAAGTTCTAAAATGATCTCGTTTGACTCTTTGTCTCACATCCAGGTCATGTTGATGCGAGAGGTAAGCTCCCATGGCCTTGAACAGCCATGCCTCTGTGGTTTGGCAGGATACAGAGTACTCCTGGCTGTTTTCATGAGCTGGTGTTGAGTGTCTGCAACTTTCCCAGTGCACAGTGCAAGCTGCTGGTGGATCTACAATTCTGGGTCTGGAGGATGGTGGCACTCTTCTTACAGTTCCACTAGGCAGTGTCCCAGTGGGGACTCTGTGTGGAGGCTCTAACATCACATTTGCATTACCCACTGCCTTAGCAGAGGTTCTCCATGAGGGCTCCACACCTGCAACAAACTTCTGCCTAGACATCCAGGCATTTCTGTACATCCTCTGAAATCTAGGCAGAGGTTTCCAAACCTCAGTTATTGACATCTGTGGACCTGCAGGTTCAACACCACTTGGGAGCTGCCAAAGCTTAAGTCTTACACCCTCTGAAGCAATAGCCTAAGCTGTATTTTGGCCCCTTTTAGCCACAGCTAGGATATAGGGCACCAAGTCCTGAGACTACACGAAGCAGTAAGGCCCTGGGTTCAGCCCATGAAATGATTTATTCCTCCTAAACCTCCAGACTTGTGATTGTAGTGGCTGCCATGAAGACCTCTGACATAACTTAGAGATGTTTTTTTCCTCATTGTTTTGGTGATTAACATTTCACTCCTCATTATGTATGCGAATTTCTCCAATCAGCTTGAATTTCTCCTCAGAAAATGGGTTTTCTTTTCTATTACAACATCCAACATCAAGTTGCATATTTTCCAAACTTTTATGCTCTGCTCTCCTTTAAACATATGTTTAAATTCCAAACCATCTTTTTGTGAATGCATAAACCTGAATGTTTTTAAGATCACCCAAACTGCGTCTTGAACAAGCTTTGCTGCTTTTTTGCCAGATACCTTAAATCTTCTCTCTCAAAAGTTCCACAGACCTCCAGGGTAGGGGCAAAATGCCACCAGTCTCTTTGTTAAAGCATAGCAAGAGTCACCTTTATTCCAGTTCCCAACCAATTCTTCATCTTCATCTGAGACCATCTCTGCCCAGACTTCATTGTTCAGCATTTTGATCAAAGCCAGTCAACATGTCCTGAGGTACTTCCAGACTCCCACATCTTCCTTTTTCTGAGCCCTCCAAGTTGTACCAACGTCTTCATGTTGTTATCCATTTTCAAAGTCTTTATAACAACATCCCACTACCTTGGTACCAATTTACTGGATTAGTCCATTTTCACACTGCTAAAAAGAATTGCCTGAGACTGGGTAATTAATAAAGGAGAGAGACTTAACTGACTCACAGTTCAGCAAAGCTGGGGAGGCCTCAGTAAACCTATAAGGGAAAACAGGACACCTTCTTCACAGGGTGGCAGAAAGGAGAGTGCTGAAAAGAGTGGGAAGAGCCCCTTATAAAACCATAAGACCTTATGACAACTCACTTTCACAATAAGAGCATGAAGGAAACTACCCCCATGATTCAACTACCTCCACCTGGTCACTCTCTTGGCACACAGGGATTATAGGGACTACAATTCAAGATGAGATTTGGGTAGGGATGCAAAGCCTAGCCATATCGCTGTAACTGGAGAAGGGTCCCAGCTCCCTTCCTATTCTGAAGAAGCTCTTAGCCTCCCTAACCCAGAAGAAGGGGAAAGGGGCTCTGAAGGCACAGTGAGTTTGCTGTTTGAATAAATATTGTGGACCCAAAGAGTTTTTCAGAAAAGCGATTTATTAGACAGATGGGGGTGGGAGAGAGAGAGAGAGAGAAAGAGAGAGAGAGAGAGGGAGGGAGAGAGAGAGACAGCTTCCATGCTGTGGTGGGAGGGGATCCAGAGAAGGAATCCATATAGGTAAGGAGCAGCTGAATTTTAACCCTTGAGTTATTCCCTCCCCATTCATGTTCTTGTCCAATGAGAGGAATTCCTTCAAACTTCCTCTGGACTGATTGATCTTTGACTCTGATACCAGATTGGCTGCTTGGTCCACAACAGAGTCCCCTTCTCCCAGAGCTTTTGGTGGGGTTTTGGACAAAGGATCATACCTGGCTTTCCCAGGTATGAAACCTGGAAAACCCAGCATGGGAAACCCAGATAAAGAACTTTACATTTGAAACCCCTCTGGTTCCTGTGGATGGAGGCATGGAGCCAGGAAATTCCTGCCTTTGAAACCACACCCCTCATGGACCTGGGAGGAATCTGTCATCACCAATAATTAAGCTGGAAATAGGACTTCATTCATTTTGAATTCAGGACTTCAGGTAAAATAATATAACTTTTCTATTAATTAATTATGAAAAAAATTCTGTGCCCATGTATCCAAGTGTTAATAGAAACATGACACATTCTAATTTGAGTAATAGGTGAAAAGCATATTTCCAAAGGAATTAGCTACTTACAAAATGGGTTAACTGCAGGAGAACCTCAAGAGTTAATGCAGGAACTCAGACACAGCAACAGTGACTCTCAGTATCTCTAGGCTCAAAGAGTCAAGGGCAGAAAAAAAGATTATTAAAATCTGAAAAGGGTCCTCTAGGGTTAGTTTCACTGAGAGGAGCAGAGACCTGCCATTAAAGAAATCTGATTTTCCTGGTGCCACCTCACAAGGAAAGAACCAGGGAAATATATACTTTTTCTCTCTTTTCTTTGGTTTCCTGCAGGAGATCCTCACTGGTCAATGTCAGCAGGAGCCAGAGGATATAAGATCTGTTAACTTAATCTCTATAGTTAATACTCCCAGGCAATGAATAGGGCAAGTAACATTGTAGTATAGATCTAGAATAGCAAATAGAAGACATCTCATACACTCATTGATAGAAAAGACCACCTACCATTGGTTCCTATTTAGACCAATTCTAAACTTCCAGCTCTCCAGTAGCTATTAAAAGAAAGTATTTTACATGACTTTAATAATTGGGGAGTTAATATAAAATGAAAATATGGTACAAATACATTTCTATTCTGATCTGATTATAGTAAAGTTATTATGAGGAGTGTAGTGGTACACACCTATAATCCCAGCTACTTGGGAGATGAGGCACAGGACATGCTTTAACCTTAAAGGTGAAGATTGCAGTGAGCTGAGATCATCCCACTTCACTCCCACCTGGGCAACAGAACAAGACTCAAGCTATTAAAATCTTGTGGGGAAAAGCTCACAAAAGGAAACACCAATGTATTAATGGCATTTAGTGACTTGAAAAAAGTACTGCCGGTATGTATTTATTTAAGTTTAAAAGTAGAACTGGATTAATAATTCCAGTAAACCCACTAATGAAAATAACACTTGTTAAATTATGATATATATCAACACTAAAATCCAATTATTTGAAAAACTTTAAGAAAAAGATATAAAATCGCAACCTTACTTCTGGCAATCAATAGGTAGATTGTACAGAAAATAGTTCAATATATGCCCAATATAAATACATATATGCATCTTTTCTGTCTTATTGAATAAAAAATAATTTTCACATAATGCATTTAACTTTAGAAGTTCATGAATTTTTTTAGATAAGAAGTAATTGTAAAAAAGAATGTTTGCATATGTTTGAGCTGTAATTGATGAAATCTAAAGAAATAGCCATTTGGACTCACCATCAACTCTTAGAATTGCCTATGACAGAAGGCATTTATTGCTGTTCTCAGACACAGCTGAGGCTATAAAGCTTTGCCACAGTAAATCACACAGCTTAATTTGTTGGTCAACTCTATTTTTGGTCTGATCCTATAAAGCCAGTTATAGTTGCAAGGTTCCTGGAAACATGCAACCATTGAAAAATGTTACTGGAAATAAATCATTTTGATGAGCATGCCAAAAACCAAACCCTTTATCAAGAATCGGGATAAGTTGCCTTTGGCAAGATTTGAAATCCTTGCCAACTGCTATAAGGGGGAGCCATTCAATGTAGGATATGGATTCATAACCAGCATTACACTTTATTTTTGCCAGATATTCAGCCATTATCAAGTTTGCTATGGAGAATATATACAAATTAATTTTGCCACTGTTTTGAGTATATAAATTTTTGCCTGGTGCTTCTAGAATGGGGTTTCTGCAAATTAAACTTATTGAATGGTACCTGCAGTTTCACTTATGCCAAAAATACATTCATTCTCTGTGTTAATTTTGGTAAAAATGTAGTCCACATTCAAAATACGAATGAACCATTTGGATTCATCCTACTAACAGTAGATACATTTATTTTCCCCAGAACTGTGTTTCCAGTTCTCGAGGAAAATCAGTCACCCATTCAGTCTGATTTCCATTAAATTAAAAACACATTTAAAATGCATTGAAACTGAAAAAAGAATGGTCTGTATCTATTAAGATAAAATTCAATTTTTTGGAATTTAATTTTTGTATTTTGCCATATGGGTTGCGAATAGACTCATTGTGGCTCTGTACCCATTAACTTGTACCAGCCCATTTGGACATGCTATAATTCAAATAATTTGGGAAATTATACAATCCTGAATTATTAGTGTTTCCCACTTAATATCCATGTCGCCTAGATATTTTGTTAATCTTTCTGTGAGCTATGACATAAAACAAACAAGACTTCATTCCCAATAGAAAGTTATCTGTATGTGGTACATTGTATAAAGACTAAGGGATGAAGAAATTACATCTTCTAAAAACTATCACTAATATAATAATTATATATATTGTTTTTCTAATTAGGATGATGGAGCATGTGGCATATATTTTCCTGAGGACCAATACTGTGTTTGTAAGATATCAAGAAATTAACAATTAATAAATAAAGCAACACACATAATGTCATGAGGCAAAATCATCTTTTTTTTTTCTTTTTCTCAAGTTTCTACACATATTGGTACAAAATTCAGGATGAACTAACTCTGAAGATTGTGATTTTTTGTGTGTTACTTATTTTTTATATATTTATATTATATTTTTCATTGAATATTGGAAAACACTATCACTTTAAAACAAAGTTCTGCATTTCATGTTCTTCAAAAATTATAGTCATTTCTTTGATTCTTTCACTCTCTGCTGACACTATTTTTTATTACAGTAATTTTGGAAATGTGCTTTCCGAAATTGTAATAAACAAATTGAAAGGTTAGCGATCATGTTTAGACATATGGAGGTTAGAATAGGAGAGGCTCACATGTTATCCTAGGTGCTGTTGATATTTGATATTATAATGCTATCATGCATGAGAAAACATTAAAATCAGCTGTGATGGTTTAGCCACACCACAGTTGAAATTTGCAAATCTAGACCCATGGTCTGTTCCAGTTTTAGAGATATTTATTTTTTAATTATCTTGTAAGATTATAAATGTATTTTCTATAGTTATTTTAAATATTTTGAGAGTTAAAATTTTCTTAATTTGAGAAAAAAATGACTAAATTCTTTTAAATATACTTTTAATAAAATAGTATCCAAGATATATTTTCTATGAGGTATTGACTAATAGATTATAGCTTTTGACTTGAAAGTTTAAGAAAATTCATAAAACTATCACTATTGAACAAATAAAACTAAGAACATAAAGTTCTCAGGTAAAAAATAAAGAAAAAAATACACCTAAAAGACATTAACATAGAGTAAATAAAAGAAAGTAGGAGTTGAGAATACAATCATTAATTCTAAAGAGGGTGGCTTCTATTCTGCAGGGAGAGAGACAAATAATACATTTAAATATTTCATAAGTAGTATATAAACACTGTCAAAGTGAGGCCTAAAGAAATCTGATTTCTCTCTGTGATGCAGGTCCATGGAATATTTTTAAATCTGAGCCATTCTTCCTTCCAATCAAAACCTAAGGCATCACAGTCCTCCTTAACTAACTGCCTCGGAAAGTTTGTTCTGTCTTTTTTGTTATCCTTCTCCTCTGTTGCTTGGTACTTTCACCTAAAATGCATAAGTTTAAAACTGTGATCTATTTGCAGTGTTGAGATGGCAGCAAGGAAATATAAATTTTCTCTTTGAGAAGGAAAAGTATAAATCACAAATGTGAGCATCCCTTTGAAGAAAAGATTAGCTCTAATTAAAGAAAAACTGCAAATTAGTACATTGTTAATTATAAATAATTAGTATTGACATTAGACATAGTATATATTAATTGTATGTTATACTTTACATTGATATATTAATTTTATTACATAATAACATAGTACCTTTATATATATATTATTTATATATATATATATATATATATATATATATATGTATTGGGTTTATTAGACCTTTTAGAAAATTCTGGTTCTACATTATAAATATTTCCTATATGCTAAAAACAACTAAAATGTAAACACTCTTGCACTATACAAAAATTACAGTTTACATTTATTCAGACTGATGCAAAACATAGCCATCCTTTGCTATGTATCATAAAACATCCATTTTTTTAATTAATGTTATTTCCTTCATTTAATGTGAATTGATAAGAATGGTCTAGACATTAAATTGTCTTATTACTACAACAACTTAAGTATGTTATCTCTATTTATAAAAAACATTTAGTAATTATGAAAATTATAGGCAATAATAGTTTCTAAATTGGTGTACATTTTAAATTCACCAGATATAATTTGCAATGACTTAGGAAATGTTATGATTTTGTAAAAATGTCTTGCATATCAGAGCTGATGGCCCCTATTTGGGGGGAATTTTTTGTTGGTCTCTGTGGCTCAAAATCTTCTTGTGAGAGGGATCATGATTTGTTGCTTCCTCAGGCCTGTGCTGACTGGAATCTGCATAGCCACTAAGTGGGCTCTGGACTTCTGAATAGAATGGTGACAGTCATTAACAGGCTGAAAACATAACCAATGGAAATCTAAATAGATTATTACTTGAAGGTTAGTCAAAGTTCCTAGGATATCATGGTGTATGAGAACAGGGAATAGAGACTATACATAATTCAGAATCCCCATTGAACCACAAGGGAGAAAGGAAGTAAGTCCCATAATATATACCTTTGGAGGATCAAGCGTTCAGAGTTCATAGTTCCTCACACGCAGCTGTCCTTAACCTTTCAAGGATCTCATATTTCACAAAGCTTTACTTTATACCTTTCCTCTCTCTTCTTGTTTGCCTTCCTTCTTGTCAATCCATTCTTTTCCGCTAGAGAATTGGTCTTCAGTTTCTCCACTATTTCTTTCAAATTTTGTCTTCTTTTAGGTGTTATACAAATGGAAGCTTTCCTCAAGCCAGGGAGATTTCAAAATGAAAAGAAGTGCACATCTCAGCATTTAGTCACTCTGCCGTTCATTCCTCAAAATTTGATCTTTGATGTAACTTACAAGTAGACAAAGAATAATGTTGCTTCTTGATTGTGAATTCAATAATCAGTGATGCTTGATTACCAGGCCCTTCACTGTTGGAGAAGTCCATAAGGTTAGTAATCAGCAAATGAGCAACTGCATCAATTCCATTTCCTTGCACAATTAATTCCACAGTATTCCACAAAATGATCTTGTGATTTTCATTTCTCCTGATATTTACTTTTTGTGCCATAGTATAATTCAAAAACATTGCAACATTGTTATACAACATAATTTTCAGTACCTAATGAAGCCCCTTTCATTCCTGTTATGATGGAAAGGTAACAAAATCTTATTTAACATAAAACTTTCTATGAAATAAAAAACAAGATATTCAACACAAACAAAATAAATATCTAAGTTTCAATTAAATACAGAACAGGAGACATCCTATAAAGAGTAAAACTGGAACATTTAACATTTATTTTATTGCCCTCTCATAATGTATTCCAATTTGTTACTGAATTAATTTAAAATGATAAACATGCTACTTTGGCATTTTACTTTTAAAATTCTACCTTAAGTCAGCAATATAAATATGTTAGAGATTCACAGTCTTGTTTTGAATGAAAAGAGATGGCCTTAGCCTGAATCGTTTTACACATTTCACATTTTACTTTTACACCATGTTTACTCAGGAAAACTATCCAGAAAGATAACATGCCTCTTCAGCCTAATAAAGAAATATATTCTATAACATGATTTAAAAATCACTAAAAAAATTTGCATTCTTCCATGAGACAGGGTGTGGTATAAAAATGAGACTGGTAAATTATGTATATTTTATACTCATATGTCTGTATGATAATTTTAGAGAGCATGTTGCTGATTATTTTGTGTGTGTGCCTGTGTGTGTGTGTGTGTGTGTGTGTGTGTGTATTTGAGGCAGCATCTCACTCTGTCACCCAGGCTGGAGTGCAGTGACTTCATTACGGCTCACTGCAGCTTTGACTTCCCAGGCTCGGGTGATCCTCACTTCAGCCTTCCAAGTAGCGGGGACTGCAGACATGCACTACTTCGCCAAGCTAATTTTTTGAATTTTTGGTAGAGAAGGAGTGTCACCTTGCTGCCTCGGCTGGGCTCAAACTCCAGGGCTCAAGCAATTTGCACACTTTAGCTTCCCAAAGTGCTGGGAATACAGATGTGAGTCACTACACCCTGAATTATGTGTTGAATGTTTGTAGGGATGTTGGAAATGATGGGAATTTGCAAGATACTATTAAATCGATAGACAAAATGAAGTTGGTGTGATTTAACCCTGGGAATGCAAGGATGATTTACATTGTAGAATCAATGAATGTAATGCAACTTATAAAGACAAAAGACAAGGTAATACTTGATCATTCATGTTAAAATATCTCAACAAAAATTGTTAAACCCCAAGGAAAATATTGTCTCATGACATTTTATAAAGAAATATATTTCAAAGTATTAATAATAAAGAAATTGGAAAGATTTGCTATTTATGACAATTTTTAAAAAATTGTGTTTATTTATTTATTTTTGATACAGGGTCTTGCTCTGTCGCCTAGGCTGGAGTCCAATGGTGCAATCTTGGGTCGCTGCTACTTCTGCCTCCTGGGCTAAAGCGATTCCCCCAAACTCAGCCTCCCATGTAGCTGGGACTACAGGCATACACCACCACGCTCAGCTAATTTATATATATATATATATATATATATATATAAATATTTGTAAAGATGGGGTTTCACCATGTTGCCCAGGCTGGTCTCAAACTCCTGGATTCAAGGTATCCACCCACTTCAGCCTCCCAAAGTGCTGGGATTACAGTGTGAGCCACAGACAAATTCTTAATTTAGAATTTGTTCAAGGACAGTCTCAGACAAAATAGCTTTCACTAAAGGGTTGAGAAACCTGATAAAAGGCCAATGTAAAATGCAGATAGTGCATATACACTTAATGAGGCAGGTTTCAAAAGATAATAAAATATGTCAAGTGTGACGTGTTATTTCCAAGTTATACAAAATGGGAGAGGAACTATTTATTACAGCAGTGCTTGAAACAGGTGAGTGTCAACGTGATTTTCTTTGCTAATCAGTTGAGATTACCAAATTATTTTCTTTTTTAAAAGAATTAATTAAGAAAGGAATACTGCAAATAATAGCTGAATGCAATAAAGACGAAGGATGATAGAGGCCTCCTAGAATGAGAAACAAAGGTTTAAAGTGATGGGAAGAGGAAAAGATCAAAAGTATACATGATAAACCAAGCCTAAGGACTCCATCCAGGAGAACGTTCATCTTCTCAAGTCAATTCTAAGTCCTGCCATGAGTTTCAGTTCTTTGTCTCCTGATTACTCACCACGTAACCGTAACCATAAAGGGAAGAGAGGAAAGCAACATGCTAAAATGGAATGTGTACATAGTGCCTACGGCCTTTGAATGCTCTTCAACTTGCGTGATAATTTTGTCTAAATATAAGTACTCCAATTATTTTGAAAAATAATGTTCTGACTGTGTTTTGCAATAGAACTTGCTGTGATAGTTTCTTCAGTTTGATGTTCACTTATAAACCGTGAACATGAGAGTTTAACTGGAATTAGACTATCCAGTCTCATTGCTTAACTAAACTTTGAGGACCTGTGTGCTTATCTTCTTATGTTTTAACTCCCCAAAGCCTACTTAACACTGCTAAATTCAAAAGCCTATTATTTCCACTATCAATATAACTCCAGTTTATAATTATCTTCCATTTAAACTTTTGTTCCAGAACTGTTTCTTAAGCAAAACCAAATTATCTTCACGCAGTGCTTTACAAAGCAGCAGAAGTATATTGGCAAATGATTTCTTTAACACATGCTACACTTGAGTATATTTTTTTAAGTCAGTCACTGTTTTACATATATTGCACTAAATACCAATATTTTCATTGTCCTTCATTCACGCGTATTGTTTCTAAGTGTCAACTGTTTTCAGCTAATAAGATTTTCTGCCTGGAAATGAACTGACAACATCATGATATAAGTTAGACCCGCCCACTTCACTGTTTTAACATATGAAATCTGAATCAAGAAATGTTTAAAACTTTCGAGAAATTGGAAACTAAGCAAAGGGAATATCGTAGTTTTAATCTATTAAGACATTTGGTTTCTATTGTAAGTAAAAATGAAGTTGCAGTGTGAAGTGCCTGAAGTTCTCTTAGGTGTGAGCACAGAGCTTATTTATATCCTTCACATCCCCCCAGGCTCAAATATTCACATTCACGTTTATTTGTGAACTTAGGTTTGCAAACGTCATTTATCCAAACTTCTCTGCAATTCTTGCTAAAAAATCCCTCGAACCTGTCTCACATCGCTATGTGACACACAACAGTAATGAGGGTGATAGTGTTTATCTCCACCTCTCCTATAATTGTCTTTCAAATGATTATGAGTTTTACTAAGTGTCCTTTGTGTTTGGCTCCTCAAATACCATCACAAATGTCATCTAGACTTTATATGACATGGTAGAACCCTTGATGTGTTTCTTGCAATTCCATACAGACATGCCTGCCTTTTCCAGCTGCATTCAAAACTTTTTTTTTTTTTTTTTTTTTTAGATAATCTCGCTCTGTTGCCCAGGTTGGAGTGCAGTGGTACAATCTTGGCTCACTGCAACTTCTGCCTTCTGAGTTTAAGTGATTCTCATGCCTCAGCCTCCCATGTAGCTGGGACTACAGGTGCTTGCCACCATGCCCAGCTAGTTTTGTATGTTTAGTACAGGCAGGGTTTCACCACATTGGCCAGGCTGGTCTCAAACTCCTGGCCTCGAATGATCCGCCCACGTTGGCCTCCCAAAGTGCTGAGATTTCAGAAGTAAGTCACCATGCCTGGCCCATTCTAAGGTTCTTATTTGCCTTTCACATTGTCTTAGTTCCTTCAGGCTACTATACAAAACACCATAAACCAGATAATTTATAAAAAGGCAGAAATTCATTTCTCGCAGTTCTGAGACTGGGAAGTCTACCATCATGGCTCTGGCAGATTGAATGTGTGGTGAAGGCCTGTTTCTTGGCTCATAGGTGATGACTTCTAGCTGTGTCCTCACCTAGTGGAAGGGGTGAACTCCTGTTTTCTTAGTCCCTAATAAAGACACCCCCTATTCATGAAGGCTCCATTCTCATGACCAAATCACCTCTCAAAGGCTTCACCTCCTTATACCACCATGTTGATTTCCACATATGAATTTTGAGAGAACACAAACATTATCACAGCATCCATTGTAATTTCTCCAGATCCTTGAACAGTGATCCATAAATACAAAGAAACTATTAGATCTTCTATCCACATGTAGTTTTAATCTTAAGGCAACAAAAATTAAGTTCTATGAATATTTCATAGTTAATTGTAATTCAGGTTTATAATTTACAAATATTGTCTACCTTTCGTCTTTTACCCTGTAATTTATAATTTGGAAATTTGGAAAGTACTGTTCTTGTCCATAAGACACCTTGAGAATATGTTGTATTTTTATTTGAATCATGAATGTCTAGTCAAGTGTATGACATAGCAGGTCCACAATAAAATTCTGTTGAAATAGTTACATTTATTGATGTTTTTCAGAAATATAAAGACACCTATTATTTTTCCAATAGAGATGGGATCTTGATATGTTGCCCAGCCTGCTCTTGAACTCTCATCTTCAAGAAATCCTTCTGCCTTGGCCTTCTAAAGTGCTGGTGATGGCAGCCATCTGGAGTAGCTTCTGTGAAGACACTGACCTCAGCAGGGGAGGCACACTGGGGATGCCTGCTCCATGGAGCCAGCAGTCCAGGAGCAGGTGGGACCCCCAACCCCTACCAAGTTGGCAAGGCAGGATCCCCATGTTCCCCGGTGCAGCTGCAGCCGCCCAGCCGTGGCTCCGGACCCAGGCATCACTGCACTCTCAGGGGCCCGGAAGCACTCCTTACTTCCACAGGCTCAGTAGTTTCTGCTCCCACTCCCTGGCCTCTCCTTCCTCCCAGTGCCTGTTCCAAGACAGAGCACAGCTGTGTCTGAGCCCGGGTGCTGTGGCAACCCAGTCATGTGTGTGCACACTCAGGCAAGTGCTGACACACCAGCCCCTTGCCGTCCGGACTTTGGGCACCGAGAGCATGGGAGGAAGGCTGGGGGCAGGCTGAGAGCGGGCGGCTCACAGGAGTCTGCAGGCCCCCCTCAGCACGGACAGCTGGGCCGCTGTGGACAACCACGACCGGCCGAAACAGCTGTTTACTGGTAAATCAAATTACTTGTTTTACTAGTTTATTCTCTGTATTTCACAAGAGACATATAGAGAATTAAGCAAAGTGTTTGATTTTGTGTTTTTATCCCCATTTTCAGCAGCATGAGTACTTTAAACAGAGTTGTCAAAAATTATACATCTAATTTTGTATTTGCATAATCTTCATTTTCTATTTCACAGCAGATTATTTTTGTTGTTATTTACCTACAGTTTACATCAGTATAACATAAGGTCACACTGTCTTCTCTGTGCACTTTTCTGCCCATTTTGCATATTCTCAAATACACCTAATTTTCTAAAGTGTGAACAGCTTTGTATCCATGTCATTTACTCCATCACATAATCAACCCTGCAGCCACACTATATGCCATGAACATGCAGTTTGGATGTTGAAGGTTGATCAAACTCTTATTTTGACTCAGGATACAATTTTGCAACTATATGCCAGACTGTTGTGTTTATAAAGAACACTATCCGTAGTTATCATTATATATCTGAGAGGTCACAAATCCAAATATCCTCAGGTCCTGGGCAGCAAAGTACATAGTAAAATACTCAAGCTGGAAAAGATGACTATTCACACTCTATTAATAATTAATCTGGGCCAGGCATGGTGTCTCACACCTGTAATCACAGCACTTTGGGAGGCTGAGGCGGGTGAATCACGAGATCAGGAGTCCAAGACCAGCCTGGCCAAGATGATGAAACCCTATCTCTACTAAAAAAAAATAAATAAATACAAAAAAATTAGCCAGGCATGGTGGCAGGCACCTGTCATCCCAGCTACTCAGGAGGCTGAGGCAATGAACTGCTTGAACCCAGGAGGCTGAGGTTGCAGTGAGCCGAGATTGCGCTACTGCAATTCAGCCTGGGCAACAGATCGAGACTCCATTCCCCCCCCCAAAAAAAAATTAGTCTGTTCAAATAAATATAGGTGTTTGTGGGCACAGTGATTCAAAATGTAGACTCCAACTAAAGAGTGCGTCTGCTTTTTGGCTCTAGTTAATTTTTCACATACCGTCCTGGTGACCCAGTTTAACCACAGCTTCCGTAGTTTTAATTATTTTTTCTCTAGGAGTTGCAGAATTTTAATTTCTTTGTTCTTTCTCCAAATTATTAGATGTTAGCAAAGACTTTTTAGAAGCCCTTTATCATAGTCCAAATTAAATACGTCTAGTTTTTGAGAGCTCTGATGTAGAGTAATAGTTTATTATTGTAAAAGCGCATGTGTCTTTAATTACACACTGATTTTAATACTAAAGTTAACAAAACTTCAAAGTATTTTACAGGTAACCTGGTTGATTTCCTTTACTTGACATATAGATATGGAAATTCAAAACTTTTTGGTTATTTAACTGAAGGTCAAATCACTAGATAATGACAGCTCTCGGAACCAAGAACACCCCTCTTTCTCTCCACCTCTCTGATTGGATTAAAATGTTAGAAAATCTCAAATAATAAAAAATGTTTTAACATACTAGCAACTATATAAAATTAAGTTCATCTAATTTCTAGCCACATAATTAAATTAATTTCTCTTTCAGGAAAAATAGCATAAGGCAAAATAAAACAAATAGGATAGTATTAGCTTTCAAAAAACAACTCTTCGACTGTATTAGTAGTTTGCAACAGAATGGATGACATTTTCTTCAATGTTTATGTATATATTATATTCACAGATTAATGCAGCTAACACTGATATTTACATCATGAACTGAGATAAAGCTAAAGAAAAACATGACGTTTGATTATCACCTCTGTCTCTCACCATTTGACAAAGGACATTTTTGTTAACATATAACAAATATCAGGGTTACTCCGAGTTTTCTGGCCCATATAAAAGCACTAAAAATCCAATTCAAATTCTTTTAAGCAACATGAAAAATTACTTCGTTCTTAAGAAATTGAAATAATTGAAAAAGGTGGCATGAAGGCTCTGCGGCGCTGCCTCCACGTCTGCTTAGGCTGCCTCTTCCCTGCTTCCCTGTGCACACAATGTCTTGTTTCAGTGTGACCACATGGCTGTCAGTTGCTTTCAAGTTTATACCACATTAAACCCAACGGTAAAATTATCTTTTAAAAAATTCTAACAAGAGTCTCAGAAATGGTTTTCTTCATGAGGTTAGTCTTGTTTCTACCTTCCAAACAGTGCGCATGGAAATGTGATTTCCCCGTGTAGTCAGAGCTGGATGACATGGCCATCGACAGCATGGGCTGTGTGGTCAGCAGCACCAGAACAGCAGGCCAGCAGTGTGGAGGGAGTACTTGCTGAGAAGAAATGGACTCTGGGAAGAAATCCGAAGATATAAACTCTTCTATGTTGGAACATTTATATGAATCATGCATAAATAATTTTATATGAAAATATAAAGAAAAAAATTTCTGTTTAAATAATAGGTGATTCTCTATATAAAATGACCATATAATCATCAACAGCAAGAATAAATTTGTGTGTGTATTGTGAATATGAGTGAAACAAAATATAATACAAAGAAATAAAAAAGAAAAGTGAAGAACATGTATTCAACATTTGCTTTACAGCCAATATATATGAAAATACTTTTGTCATTTTTAAGCTAAAACTATCTTTAATCAATTTTGGTACAGAAAGGTATGTATGACAAGAAACAACCTTTACAACTCAAGTTGATATCAATGAATAAAAGCAATGAATAGTTCTAATCATATACTTCCATACATAGTAAAGTACTACGTCAAATGAAAATGTACAGAATACATTTCCTTTTAATTGTATACAATCATTTTTAGTTCCATTTTAATTTAGGTAATTATGCTGATTATTTAAATTTGACTATTCCGTTATTTAGGAGCTGTGACATAAACTTTAATCTCTTCCCCCATTTCCTGACACACAGCTTCTAGTGCCTTGTCACTTTTTGCGTGAGTGGGTGACAGAAGCACCCTTTACTATCATATTTGGTCTTCATTTTTAGTTGCCTGTTCCTTATGCAAGCACAGCTAAGATCTTTGAAATCTTTGGGGTGGTAGGAGTGTCTCTTGCTATGTTAGTAGGATGACTTGCTGAAAACCTCAGACAGCTTTAGAAGAGGAGCTGGTTGTGAGAGGAACTAATGATGTAATTAGAGGGCTGGAACATTCTGTCCCTCTTCCTCACCTCTGGGGAGGGAAAAAGAAACTGGATATCGAGCTCAGTTACCAATGACCAATGATTTAATCATCCATGTTGACATCACGAAACCTCCAAAACAACATGGTAGAGAGAATTTCCAGGCTGGTGAGCACACCCATGTGCTGGAAAGGTGGCCCCTCCTCCTCTACAGGGACAGAAGCTCTTGCACTTGGGACCATTCCAGGCCTCAGCCCATATACACCTCTTCATCTAACCGTTTATCTGTATCCTTCATAAGTAAACATAAGTAAGTGTTTTCCTGAGTATTGTGAACAGTTATAGCAAATTACCAAATCTGAGAAGGGGGTTCTGGGAACCCCTGATTTACAGACACTGAGTTAGTGTCTGAAGAGTGGAAAAATTGGTTGGGTGTGGGGGAGGTGTAGAAATAAGCACTTTGTGTCAAAAGTCTTGTGAGTAAAAATGTTCCTCTAGATTTTAAACAAGATTTAGAATTTTAAACACAATTTAGAATTTTAATAAAAGCTCAGGGTTTTTAATTATTACTTAAAAGTTATGTGCCACTTCTCCAAATTTGTACAACAATGTTCTGGTCTTCAGGTAGATATTTTATTCCTTGCTTGCTTTTCAATAACTTTGTGGTGAATCCTAAGAAAAAAACTGAGTTATTCATTAATAATGAGCAAAGTTAAAAATGTATAATTGTAATATTATGATTTATAGGGTTAAAATTTGCATAATGCTGTCAATGAAATAATTTAACAAAGTATCAAAAAATAAAAGTTTGTTAATCAAATCCTTTTATGCCAAAAGCTTATAATTAGCATCAATTAAATTAACTAGCAATTGCATTATAGACTATATATAATGTAAGTAATATATATAATGAAGTACAAACTCTTGTGTAAAATATAGTGTTATTACAATTTAACAAAATATATCAATATGTATTTCTATGCTATATGACTATATCATTTCCACAAATTATTTAATTGTAAACATACTTGTAAGATACAAAATTATCTGTGAAGTGTATTAATTCTTGGAGAAGTTATTATGATTAATTACAATTTTTAATTTTTTTTTAGACAGGGTATTGCTCTGTTGCCCAGGCTGGAGTGCAGTGGCTCCATCTCGGCTCAGTGCAACCTCTGCCTCCCAGGTTCAAGGAATTCTTATGCCTCAGCCTCCCAATTAGCTGGGATTACATGTATGGGCCACCACACCCAGCTAATTTTGTATTTTTGCCAGGGATGGCATTTCAACATCTTGCCTAGGCTGGTCTTGAACTCCTGACCTCAAGTGATCTGTGCATCTTGGCATCCCAATGTACTGGGATTACAGGTATGATCCGCTGTGCCCAGACTAATTAAGACTTTTTGACTACTCTTATGAAATAGCTATACTCTTACCAGCCTGACGAATAGGGAGAAACCCTGCCTGTACTAAAAATACAAAATTAGCCGGGTGTGGTGGCACATGCATGTAATCCCAGCTACTCGGGGGGCTGAGGGAGGAAAATTGCTTAAATCTGGGAGGCAGAGGTTGTGGTGAGCTGAGATCATGCCATTGCACTCTAGCCTGGGCAAAAAGAGTAAAACTCTGTCTCAAAATAAATAAATAAATAAATAAATAAAAGAAAAAAAGAAAGAAAGAAAAAAAATTGCTATACTCCTATCAACCTTAAATATATGTGTACAATTAGTATGTGTCTTTATATCTATGTGTGTATGCATGTGCATAATAGGTAGATTTGCAAAATGAAGGAAAAGTACAGTATTACATCCTAAATATATAGGAAAGTTGATTTTCTATGGCACCAATCAGTGAAAAAATAAAATCATTGCTATAGAATAGATTGGAAGAAATTCATTTTATGTATTTATTTATTTTTTGTAGCTATTGGCCACTGTTGAAAGTCATTCTTTAAGAATAGACTTTAAATCAGCAATTTTTAAAAAACAGCATTTAAATTAAATTTTAGTGGCAATCTGTAATGGTTGGAGTGTGTTTCCCCAAAATTCATATGTTGAAGCCCTAATTCCAGTCTGACATTGTAGATGGGGCCTCCAAGAAAGTAACTAGGTTAAATAAGCTTATAACAGTGGGGTTCTGATATAATAGAACTGATATTCTTAGAAGAAGACTTACCAAAGAATTTGTTACCTTTCTCAACAAACATACCGAGGACAATTCATATAGGAACATAGTGAGAAGGCAACACATTACAAGCCAGGAAGAGAGATTTTATCAGAAACCTAATGGGCTACCTACCACCTGGCCAGTTCTTGAGCTGCCAGCCTCCAGAACAGTAAAAAAATGAATTTCTATTATTTAAGACGCACAGTATGTAATGTTTTGTTATTGTAACCCAAGCAGACTAAAACATATTATTAATACCATTGTTTTCCAGCAATATCTTATTTTCTGTTAGCACATACTAAGAAAAATAATAGCTTTAGAATGTATTGTAATCTAATTACTAAATGTAAGGTGTATCTGAATATGACATAAAAAGTAGTGAAAACGAAATTAGGCCGTATGATAAGGCAGTTACAGTGGGAAAGCAAAGGAAGGGGCATATATGAAAAGAGTGTCAAGGCCGGGCGCGGTGGCTCAAACCTGTAATCCCAACACTTTGGGAGGCCGAGGCGGGTGGATCACGAGGTCAAGAGATCGAGACCATCCTGGTCAACATGGTGAAACCCCGTCTCTACTAAAAATACAAAAAATTAGCTGGGCATGGTGGCGCGTGCCTGTAATCCCAGCTACTCAGGAGGCTGAGGCAGGAGAATTGCCTGAACCCAGGAGGCGGAGGTTGCGGTGAGCCGAGATCGCGCCATTGCACTCTAGCCTGGGTAACATGAGTGAAATTCCTTCTCAAAAAAAAAAAAAAAAAGAAAAAAAAAAAAAGAATGTCAAAATCTATGCAATTTAATACCTAATTTGAACTGGAAGGTAATAGAGGTAGGGTATTAGCATAGTTATCGCAAGGCTTGTTGGTATGAAATATTGTATGACTCTCCCTGAAACAAGAGGATTATAGAAAAATCTTATACATCTGATTGTGTATGTGTTCAAGGTTTCTGGATTAACCTTTCTGTATCCTATTTAAGGCTAATCTTTTTACCTGTGCACAGGATCCACTTTTTCTTACTTGTTTGAAAACTTTACTCCAGGTTCTTGCTATTTCGTGTATGATAGAGAAGCTGGGAGTAGACTAGCCCTCCCAACTCTAAACCCCTATAACTGTATTAAAATATGCAAAATAACTGTTTTCAGGAATGAGGGGGTGTCACGTGACTGCGATCTCCTCATGAAAGAAAAAGGAATGAAGAAGACTTCTGTACAACTCAGCTTTCTGCATGAAGGCACTTATAGAAATAAAAAGTGAAAAGAATCAATTTGTAGAAGGAAAGAGGATTATACAAAATACAGTGACCTGACAATTATATTATTTGAACTTCATCCTTGAAAATCACTTCCAGATGGCAAATACTGTGTGGGGGTGTAAGGTTCTGTAGTATCGGCACACTTGGAAATTTGCAAATACTGTCTGTAAGAGACAAGGAGAGAAGGATGAGAAGAAAATTGTGGAGTGAAGAGACTTAATAATTACTCTATAAAGTTTGAAGTTTGATTTTCTGTGGAGATTTAGAGGAGGAGGAGTTGTGCATGGCAGTGATTGGAAATAAATCTAGCAGATAATTTTAAAACAATTTCTATACGGAATGGAAAATGAAATAGGGTAGAGATAAGTAAAAGATTATCCAGCTTAGGTATGTCAAGGGGAGACAGTGAAATGATACAGAAAGAGCTTAACCACTGAAGGCAGTCCAACAAATGTCCACATCAGGCCTCTGAAAATTATTAGCTTTGAGACCATGGGAAATTACATAACTTCTCAGTGTCTCGGTTTTCACATCTAAAGGAAAAAAATTAAAGGTTCAAATGTGATAACTAAGAAATTGATGAAAATGCATTTTTCCTCTTGAGTGAGTGCTAGAGGGTAAAACACTATATGTATTTCAGTAAGAAAGAGGTTACCTTTCCAATGTGCTGATTTTCTTTAAGATTGTAATTCTTTCGACAGAATGGTCCACTTCAGAATTCACACGTTTGAGACCGAAGTGACAGATGTGAGTGCAGACACATTGCTTTGCTTTCATGCAGAAACAGTTCTCATCTTTCTCTCCTGGTCTCTTACAGACAGTATTTGCAAATTTCCAAGTGTGCCAAATGAGGAGGTTTTGTTGCTATCATTGTTTTTTGTTGCTGCTGTTTTTACTTGGTTTTACTTTTCTCCACAAAACTGTAGTTTAAGAGTGATGTGACTGCAGGTGTGATTTTAATTAAGCTGAGATATTACGTATATTTGCATTATTGAATGAGTACTAACTGTATAGGGTTTTCGTGTGAAGAAAATGTTAAGGTAAAAGCACATATCGGTGACTGAAACATATTATGTTATTGCTAAATGTTCAAATCTTCTTCCAGTACCAAAAACTATATGCTTATGTTTCTTAAAGTAACAAAATGACTAGCTTCTAAATATGTTTTTAAAATTTATGAATGGTATTATTGTTCTTATAAAAAGTTTTCTTAGCTTTTTAAACCAATTGTATTACTTGCATGTTTACAAGATAACATTCTTAAGAGAGCTAATGCTCTTAACCAAAACTAACTGCCTCATGAGAACAAAAGATATAAGCATTGTAGTATTCTTTGTGAATCTGACTTTATGTTATCTAGCTCACACTTGCCATGACAAACCTGGACTTTCAGGGTAATTATTTTGACTCTCCTCTGTAATTGAGCCTACAGTTCATATGCTGGAAAACATTCATAGGCTGGGCACTTGACATATTTGGATTGTTTTATTTTGCATATGACCTTTTCAGTATTTCAAGAATTTAAATGATTTTATAATAAATTCTCATTATAGATGATAATGAGAAGACTAAAGTTTTCTTCTGCTCATTCTTTATGTCCATCAGCTTAACGACTTGTTAAAAACTTACATCTCTCCTGTTATTTTCCTAAACAACATGGTATGCTATATTCTTTTGATATATAACTATACAGCAATTATAAAACAGCAGATCCTACTTTCATTTACTAATGTTGGATTTAAGAATAGGTCTAAGTTATTTAGTGTGTATATATGCGTGTACATAATAAACACATGCAAAAATTACATAGTAAAAATCATCTTAAAAGACCACTAAAATCAAATGTTTAATAATTTTGTTTTTTTCTTAGTATGTCCTCAATTACTTTTTTATTCTAGTAAATTTTAATAAAGTCTAATTTTGGCTCTTTATATCAATCCTACATTTTTTTTTTGTTTTGTTTTTCTTTCTTTTTATTTTTTTTTTTTTTTTTTTTTTTTTTAATTTTTTTTTTTTTTTTTTTTGATTCTTTTTTTTTATTTGTTTGTTTTTTTTTTTTTTTTTTTTTTTTTTTTCCTGAGATGGAGTCTCCCTCTGTTGCCTAGGCTGAAGTGCAGTGGCGCCATCATGGCTCACTGCAACTTCTGCATCCTGGGTTCAATCAATTCTCCTGTCTCAGTTTCCCGAGTAGCTGGGATTACAGGTGCCCATCACTGCACCCAGTTAATTTTTGTATTTTTAGTAGAGACAGGGATTTGCCATGTTGGCCAGTCTGATCTTGAACTCCTGACCTCAACCAATCCTCCTGCCTCAGCCTCCCAAAGGGCTGGGATTACAGGTGTGAGCCACCATGCCGTCTTCATGCATACATTTTACACGAAGAAAACTATAGCAACAGTATATGAGAGTGTAAAGTAGCATGGAATATATTTTTTAGAGAGCAATTCAAAAATTAATTTAAAAAACGCTGAAAAGAGTAGAGGCAGTATGTTTTTTTTAAGAGTTATACCATTGGAAAAATACTTTTGAAGGTCACACACTTGAGACGCAGTTTAGTAAAACATTGAGGTTTAATCAGAAGATTATAGAACTGTCTTTCTCCTCAGCATCTTCTCAATACACAAAAGAGTTCTAGTATAATGTTCTAAATATACCAATTAAAATCAGAGGTTATCATAGTGGCTTTTAAAAAGACATAATGCTGTTTTCTATATACATGAAAACTGCTTTAAATATAAAGACACTGAGAGGTATAATGTAAAGAAACAGAGAAACACAGATCATATTAACAGTAATCAAAATAAATTGTAGTAGCGATATTACTTTTAGACAAAGCTGACTTCAAAACAAAAAAGTGTATCAGGGATAAAGAGCATTTATCAGATATAAAGGAGTCAACTCTCCAGGAATACCTACAATTCTACATATTTGCATGAAGCAAAGCTGATAGGAATTAAAAAGAGAAATGGAAAAACTCACTAATTTTATAGGGGAATTCAACATCTTTTTGTCAGTAAATAATAGATCAAAGAGGCAGGAAATCAGTAAAGGCATAGATGACCTGAATAGCATTATCAAGCAATGTTATCTAATTGACATTTATAGAATACTCCATCTAAAGACAGTAGAATGTACATTCTTTTCAAGCTGACATTAAACAGTCACCAAGATAAACCACATTCAGGGCTGTAAAACACACCTTAGTAACTTTACAAAATAGAAAGGACGAAAAATATGTTCTCAATTTGCAATGGAAATAAAGTAGAACTCAGCAACCAAAAAAATACCTGTGTAAATATTTAAATATTTATGAATTAAGCCAAATTTTTCTTAATTGCACATATGTTAAAGAAGGTTCCAAAGAAATAAAAACATATTTTAGACTGAATAAAGATGTCAATGCAGTCTATCAAAATTTTAGATATATGATAAAAATAATGTGCATCAAAAGTGGATGGCATTAAATGTATGTATTACAATAGAAAGTTTAAAATAAATAACCTGTGATTTCACCTTCAAGTACAATAAGAAAATAACAATTTCAACCCAAAACAACTTGAAAAATAGTTAAAATTACAGAAGTCAATAGAATTGAAGTTCATAAATCAATAGAATTGAAACTTAAAGAAATCAATAAAAGCAAAACTGACTTCATTGAAAAGGTAAATAAAATAGACAAAACTCTACCAGACTAACCTGGAAAGAAAGTGAGAAAACAGAAATTAATAATATCAGAAATGAAAGTTAAGAGATCATTACTATTGATCTAATAGTAAGATGGCAATAACAAAAATCGTGAACAACTTTGTGCCCACAAACTTTATAACTTAGATTCAACGGATCAACTTTTGAATAGACATGAACTATAAAAACTCACACAAAGAAAATAAATAACTTGAATAACTCTACATATATTATATGAATGAAATTCATATAAGAATGAACTTTCAACAAAAAAGTAACAGGCCCAGATTATGTCACTTGAGAATTCTGTCAAACTATTAAAGAAGAAATTGTGCCAATTTTACACAATATTTTTCAGAGTATACAGACAGGAGTAATACTAGATAATTCATTTTAAGAGACTATCATCACCATTATAACAAAACCAGAAATAATATTAAAATAAAAAAACAGACCAATATCTCTCATGAATATAGATTCAAAAATCCTCCCTCTCTCTCTCTCTTTCTGTATATATATATATACATACATATATATATATACATATATATGTATATATATATATATATATGTATATATATACACACAAGTGTGGTTAATTCCAGATTCAAGGCTATTTCAACATTCAACAATTAATCAGTTTGCCTTCTGTATCTGCTGGCTCTGCATCTGTGGATTCACCCAACTGCTTATTGAAAATAATATTGGAAACAAACAACAGAAAGTAATAATACGACAATACAAATAAAAGCAATGCAGTAGAACAATTGTTTACATGGCATTTATATTATATTAGTTGTTATAACTATTCTGGAGATGATTAAAAGTATATGGGAGGATGTATGTAGGTAATATGAAAATATTACTTCATTTTATTTGATACCCAAAACATTTGCTGATTTTGATATCCCAAGGGAGTCCTGGAACCAATCCCCTGCAAATACCAGTGGGTGAGTGTAATTTACCATTTCAATAGGTTAACAAAGAAAAATAATTTACTCATTGATTTAAGAGAGAAAAAAAAAAAGAGTTGACAAAATTCAACACTCATTCATGATTTTTAAAATTTCAAGAAATTAGGAGAGAAAGGGAACATTTCTTTACTAATTTTTATAAATAAAGAATAAAAGTATATCTAACATTGCACTTAATAATAAGAGACTCCACACCACTTCTAAATTTAGGAACATGATGGGAATGCCTGCTATTACCACTGTTATTGAACATCATAGTGAAATTTTTAGTTAACGTAATAAAATAAATAAAGGGAATATGTGGATCATAAAGAAAAAAATAAAATTTTTTCTTTGAATATGAGTGATTACCTATTTATAAAATCCACATTATCTATGAAAAAAATTAAAATAATAAGTAAATATAGCAATATTACTGGAAACGCGTCATTTAATACAAAATCCACTCACTTCTTTACCTACTGAAATAAAAATTAGAATTTGAAATTTTAAAAATACCATTTATAACACACGCCAAAAAAGAAATATTTAAGTATAAACCTAAGAAATTACGTATAAACTATCATACAGAAAACTACAGAAATTATAAAGGAAATCAAAGACTAAATAAATGTAGAAATGCTTTATTAACTAGACGACTCAATTTTGTTAAAATTTTAATTCTCCACAACTTGATCTCCAGATTCAGTGCAATTTCTATAAAATCCCAACAAGCTGCCCTATAGATATCAACAAATTGGCTCAAAAGTTCATATGGAATACAAATATCTGAAGTAGCCTATAAATCATTGAAAGACCAAGTTGGAGTATTCAGACTGTCTGATTTCAATACCTGTATATAGTGACAGTAATCAAGACAGCATGGTTTCCCGAGAGAATGAGCAGAGATCAATGGAATTGAATAGAGAGCATGCAGAAGTACACCCACACAAATATGCTAAATTAGTTTTTACCAAAGGTGCAAAAAAATTTAATGAAGAATAGTTTGTTCAGCGGAATGTGCCGTAATAAAGAGATGTACTTAGCACACATCACATACCTTTCAAAAAAAAGAACTAAAAATGATCTTAGAACTTAGACATAAAATTACAATGAAAAAACTATAAAATATATTTAAGGAAACTTAGGTGATCATGGATCTGGTGATGGCTTTGAGATAACCATAAAGGCATGACCTACAGAGAAAATTAATGAAGTAGATTTTATTAAACACAAAAATGTTTGCTCTGTAAAAAATACCTTAAGAAGAGGAAAAGGCAAGCTACAGACTGGGGAGAAATATTTTCAAAATACATATCTGAACAGACACTTCAACAAAAAGATATGCACATGGCATGACCATAAGTGTATAAAGAGATATTAAATATCATTTTCATCAGAAAATGCAAATGAAAAAACCATGAGGTACCACTGCACATCTATCAGAATGGCTGAAAT
>NW_016107350.1:2476274-2482902 GCF_001604975.1 Cebus imitator | reverse complement strand
AATTTTCATTCATTACCAGTGGAAATACAAAATGGTAGAGTCACTCTGGCAGTTATATTCAAAATTAAAAATAATCCTACTATATGATCCAATGATTGGGCTTTAAGGTATTTTCCCAAGTGATTTGAAACTTATGTTAAAAAACCTGTAAATGAATATTTATATAATATTTTATTTATTTATTTATTTATTCATTTATTTATTTTTGAGACAAAGTTTCACTCTTGTTGCCCAGGCTGGAGTGCAATGGCGTGATATCCACTCACTGCAACCTCTGCCACCCAGGTTCAAGTAATTCTCCTGCTTCAGGCTCCTGAGTAGCTGGAATTACAGTCATGCACCACCATGCCTGGCTAATTTTCTATTTTTAGTAGAGATGGGGTTTCTCCATGTTGGTCAGGCTGGTCTTGAACTCCTGACCTCAGGTGATCTGCCTGCCTCGGCCTCCCAAAGTGCTGGGATTACAGACGTGAGCCACCGCGCCTGACCAGAGGCTTTATTCTTAATCAACAAAAACTCAATGCAACCAAGATATCCTTCAGTAGATCAATGATAAACTGTGGTACATCTAGACAATGGGATGTGATTCCACAAATATAAATGGGCTATTACGCCACATAAAAAGAGAGATGAGTCTTCAATTCATATAGCTAAATGAAAAAGGCAGTCTAATAAGCCTACCCATTGTATTATTCCATTTATATAACAGTCTGAGAGACAAAACTATAAAGACAAAACAGATCAATGGTTTTTCAGAAGTTCAGGGAAGGCTTCACGTAGAGTATCTGAAGCACAGGAGATGTTTTTTAAAGCAGCAACACTATTCTGCAGGGAATTGTCATGGTGGATAAACAACACTATGCATTTGTTGAAATCTACAGAACTTTACAGCACAAGCAATAAACAATATATGCAAATTTAAACATAATCTTTTAGGAGATTAAGGGATCCAAGAATTGAATGAAGAATGTGACAAAAGAATTTCATTTTTTAACAAATGAAACCACCTCACTTACCACTGACAGGGAAGGGGCATAAGATTTGTGACCTAAGTGAATTTGGAAACGAGGGGAGTTTGTAAGACCGAAGGCAAGAGAACTCTAACCGATAACATTGTTTCACGTGAGGTTATGAATTAACAATCCTGAAATATACAGTTGACCCTTGAACGACATGGGTTTAAACTACATGGATCCATCTATGTGTAGATTTTCTTCTGCCTCTGCCACCCATGAGAGGCGAAGGCCAACCCCGATTCTTTCTCTTCCTCTGCATTATACCCAATGTGACGATGATGAGGATGAAGACTTTTAGGAGGATCCACTTTCACTTAATGAACAGTAAATATAGTTTACTTTTCTTACAATTTTCTTAAAAACATTGACTTTTCTCTAGTTTATGTTAGTATAAGGGCACAGTATGTAATATAATGCCATACAAAATATGTATTAATTGGCTGTTTGTTATCAGTCATACTTCTGGTCAACAGTAGGCTCTTAGTAGCTTAGTTTTGGGGGAGTGAAAAGTTCTATATGATTTTTGTCTGTGTGGGGCATAGGTACCCCTAACTCTGGTGTTGTTCTAGGGTCAACTATATGCTAGAATTCACAATTAAGTAAATGAATGGCAGATGGTGGGAGGTGGGTTTCTCAGTGTTGGAATGGGAGGGAACAAATAAGCAAGAGAGAAGGGTATGTATAATTTCCCATATGGTAATAGAGTGAGAGACATCAATATTTATTCATTTTTAGCCTAATGTTAGTACATGTGATTACACATGGAAATATATATGTATATTGATCATAGATGCATAGTTGGAATAAATATACATATTTTTGCTCTATCACTGGAGAAGACATAGAAACACAAACCTTAGTAGCAAGAAGCATACCTACCATTCAGATCTTGGCTTGCACACATTTTTCCAACAAACAGAAACAAGGCTTTTTGGAGAACTATGGCTGATTCTAGAACTGGGTGGGAAATATGCAAGGAAAAGCTTGAATTTTGGAGTAGCAGAAAGTAAAATAATGCTTACGACAAACTGAAAAAAACAAAATCAAGCAGTTATGGGATATGAAAAAGGGTACAGGAGCCAACTGAAATAGCTTTATGAATAAAGTAGTATTGGTAATCCGAACACTCTGGGAGGCCAAGGTGGGTGGATCACCTGAGGTCAGGAGTTCAAGATCAGCTTAACCAATATGGGGACACCCCGTCCCTCCTAAAAATACAAAAATTAGCCAGGCATGGTCGTGGGCACCTGTAGCCACAGCTGCTTATGTGGCTGAGGCAGGATAATTGCTTGAATTCAGGAGGGGGAGGTTGTAGTGGGCCACAATTGTGCCAATGCACTCCAGCCTGGGCAACAGAGCAAGACTCCATCTCAAAAATAAAAATAAAAATAAATGAAAAAATAAAGTAGTATTGGCTTATAAACCAAAATATCCAATATCTATGAGTTCATACCAATATAAATAAATACTTATAGATAATTGAAGATAGACACATCTCCCATACAGATGAAGTCCAGTATTTTAGGTAGATACTCTGCCTTGAAGAGACGAAGCACAATTCTGTCCTTGTTAAGTAAGGGCTGAGCCAAGTGACTTTCTTCAGAGAAGTGAAACGTAAGCAATTGGGGAAAAATGAATAATGTATAGTGAAGAAACCTGAGAAACTCTTTCAGCCAGATGATCAAGGTGAACATCAACAGTGATAAGTCATTTTGAGAGCATGTCCCTGTGATAGGTTGTGGTGAGAATGGCACTTAACATTTGTGGTCTTCTCCCCTAAAATCCACCATACTCCCAGTATAATCATGAGAAGGGAAAATTATATTAATACCAATTGAGAGACATTCTACAAAATATCTGGTCGCTAACCCTGAAGACTCTCCATATCATTAAAAATGAGGAAAGCTGGCTGGGCACGGTAGCTCATGCCTGTAATCCCAACACTTTGGGAGGCCAAGGCAGGTGGATCACGAGGTCAAGAGATCGAGACCATCCTGGTCAACATGGTGAAACCCCGTCTCTACTAAAAATACAAAAAATTAGCTGGGCATGGTGGTACGTGCCTGTAATCCCAGCTACTCAGGAGGCTGAGGCAGGAGAATTGCCTGAACCCAGGAGGCTGAGGTTGCAGTGAGCCGAGATTGCGCCATTGCACTACAGCCTGGGTAACAAGAGCGAAACTCTGTCCCAAAAAAAAAAAAAGAGGAACGCCTGCAAAATTATCACAGACGAGAGAAACCTAAATAACCTGATAACTACATGCAATAGCATATTGTGGTAGTATCCTAAGACAACAACAACAATAAAAGAATATTAAGTTTAAAAAAGTGTAAAAAAGTATACAATGTAATTAACAAGGCATCAGTACTGGGTCATTAATTATATTAATTATGATAACGATACTGTAATAATGGAAGACGTTAGCAGGGGAAACTGGGTTTGAAATGCACAGCTAATTTCTGTACCATCTTAGTAATTTTAAGTGTGTGTTTTTAAAACTGTTACTTGAATAGTAGAATAGCAATACAATGAGAGATTCAACAACAGCATGGAAAAGATCATAAATACTCATCAGAAATAGAACTGATGAAACAGGGAAAAGCATGGGAGAGGAGAGGAGAAGGGAGGGGAAGGGAGGGGAGAAGGGATGGGGAAGGGGAGGGGAGGGAAATAGAGGGAAGGAGAGGAGAAGGGGAAGAGAGGGGACAAAGAAAAAGCAAGCACTGGAGAATAGTTCAGATCCCAAGCAACAACAGAGGTACTAAACTTGGAAAAAGGAAGATATAGACTTGGATCTCATGAATTCAAAGCCAGTGGATTGGATCGGCCAGGTGGTGTTCAGAAGATAGCAAATATATGCAACTGAAACTCCATCATCTTACTGAAAGGGAAAACGTATAAATATACATTTAAGGAACGTTTGAATAGCATTTATACAGAGATGAAAATTGCTATTATAACAAGAGGCCTCCAAATGTCAATGATATAAAAAAGAAATGAGAACAGAAGGGAGAACTCTGTGGGACTATTTTTGTAGGCTGTGTGAGAGGTATGTGAAGCCTTAAAAGAGGAAAGAAAAAAATGCTTGAACAAAAAGGTGGAAGGAGTTGGAAGACGAGATATGAAGGTGTGATTAACTCCACAGAAACATTAGGGAGATGAAAAAAAGAAAGAGTGAGGTTTTTAAATTATTATGTTATTGGTGAACTTCAAAGAAACAGATATCAGGTTGTTCAACAGTTATAAAGGAGCGAGACAGGAGAACGCAATACACTGCATCTCATGGGTAAAGGGCTGCAGTGCGCCTAACACAATTCTGTTAGTGTCCTGGCTCTGCCACTTGTTGATTGTGACTAGACATTTTTCTTCACATGTTCAAGCCTAATACTTATATGTAACATAAATATAATGGTAATATGTGTCTCATCAAGTATGCATTAAATGCTTGTAGCGTAATTGTCAACATAGCATATGCTCAGTGATTAATAGCTCTATTATCCGTATTACTTAAAAAAAAAACCCAGCAGAGCAAAAGAGATGAAAGACTTAATGAAAATTCTCTTGAACTTAGAGAAGAGAGAATTACGGATTGTCTCATGTAATTTTCAATCAATGAAAACACCATATCCAGAGGAATATTGATAGGAAGAGACTAAATAAATTCCATTTGGATGTTAGGGATTTAAGTGATGATGTGGGCTAACATATAGCTACACCCAAAGGAAGCTAAAAGGAAATGAAATTAGACACAATGAGATTGAAAATTCCAAGTAAGTTAAGATCAGGGTAGTATTGAGATGTTAAATGTCCATGTTTAAAAGGAGATGCAAAGTGATATAGCTTCAAATATATCGAATTCTTGGTAATGTAGACATGAATATTTTCAATTGTATAAGAGTTTTTACCTGTACTGTGGCAACGTCTTTTGTCCTTCAGTCTTGGCTCTTGACTAAGATATTGACATCAAAACCAATAATTTTTAGGTTATTTATTCTTTATAAGGAAGCATAACAATATATTATAGTATGACTCATAATTCCCAGACTTTATTTCATGATAAATTACCTTGTCATTGTATTGTAATAAATAATAATGTAGAAGTTATAAAAACAAGGGAAAAAGCATCAGCGTGAAAGTTGATACTTAATTATTCACAATTAAGAAAAGGGCTTTACCCCATAGTTGTTTCCTATTTCTTGGTTTTACCCAAGTCATTTGGCCACTCTTACCTTCTATTTTTTTTTTAATTTTAAAATGGGACAATTAAAATGACATCCAATTAAACCCTAATAAAGTTTAAGAACTGTTGAGAAATTTAGTAAATAAAATTGATTGTTTTGAAAATCTGTGACAGTTGATTGTTAAGAAAATAAATAATAAAAGGATTAAGTGGCTCCAAGCTACTTGGGAGGCTAAGGCAGGAGAATCACTTGAACCGGGAAGATGGAGGTTGCAGTGAGCTGAGATTGCACCATTGCACTCCAGCTTGGGCAACAAGAGTGAGTCTCCATCTCAAAAAAAAAAAAAAAAAAAAAAAAGACATAGGTGGCAGTCCACAATGAAAACTGGTCTTGTAAACATGTAAATACATATATAAGTATGTGTATGTGTGTGTATGTAATATACATGCATACTAGAATTAATCTCATTGTTTTATAACAATGGATATGAAGTAAAATTATCAGGTTTCTTTTCCAGATTTGGGATCATTATGACTGATTATATTACATTTTACATCTTTTTTAAACTGAGAAAAAGTTATGATAATGTAATTTAAAGGTAAGGGAATATATAAATGGAAGCTTTGTATTGTTTCTATTCTACGTATATGTGCATATACTTGTTTTTGTAGATGTGTATGCGTGTGCCTCTCCACAACAATAAAAAGAATGCCACAAGGTCCATTAGCAGACAAATATTTTGTGTAAATGTTTTTTAAGTCTAACAGAACAGTTGTGGATGAAACTGGGCAAAAATTTGCAGACGAGGGAATCAGTGTTGTAGCTCAGTGGAAAACTTATCTTCTCACCACAATCCTAGGATGTGTCAGGATTTGGACATATCATATGGCAGAAAACTGGACTGATACAGGAAGGTGAAATACAATAAATTAGAATGGAAGTCTATATAGCTCCCTTTTCCCATATTGTGTTTGAAGAACATAATTCAGAGGAAAAAATAGCATTACAAAATGTAAGAAGTTGCAATTAGCATCATCAGAGTGAGTCAAGGAAAGACTGATCTAAAATTAAGAGCAGAATAATATAAAAAAAAACAAAACAGAGGACAGAACAACAAAATATTCTTGAAATTAAAAATTTAAAAATAATCACTACAAAAAATCAATAGAACTAGAAGGCAAAGAGGAAAAGAACACCATGGAAATAAGGTAAAGTATAAGACAGAAAGTGACAGTTGAAAGATAATTAGTGCTTAAATCTAAAACATCCAAAAACCAAAGATTCAAAATTCCACAGAGGGAACAGAAAAATGCAGGGTAGGAAATTATCAAAGAATAATTTCAGGAAAGTCTCTCAGAACTGAAGTTTCTGAAGTTCTGTGTTGAAGGGAGTCATAGAATGCCAAGTCCTGAGAATGACAAAAAAAAACAA
>NW_016107350.1:2466334-2476051 GCF_001604975.1 Cebus imitator | reverse complement strand
AAAAAAAAAAAAATCAAGGAAGGAGTAATGTATGAAAATAGCATACCCCTACCACCACATACACACGTCTCTTTCCTTAGTAATCAAACTCAGGCTGTTTATTGACATTTAATCAACTCTTTCTTCAGATCTAGTAATAAGTTAGGGACCACTCCATATATAAGGCCTGCACATTGACATCTAATTTTAGGAATTCCCATTTTTAATAAAATAGTTACTGAAACTTTTCCAAGGGTTTTTGTGGGCAATAACACATCCCTTCTAATTTTTTCTTCCAACCATTTGTTTATCCTGTTTGGCTCAAGATCTAGGCAATTATTTTAACAAGTTTTTATCTCTTTTCATATATATACCTCTGCTCTTCAATTGGCAGAAGAATTTTGACATTTGCACCTAAGAAATGCTTGTCTGGCTCCTCTTATCTGGTAGAAGTGATGAGTTTTAATGTATAACTCATCCAACCCATAGTTCAAAGATTCCTAATATTTAAATTATGCTTTAAGGTTAATAAAACAGAGCAGTGGGCGGCTAAGGAGCTTGCCCCATATTTCTGGTGAGAATTTGGTACAAAAGAAATTTTAGATTATTTCTAGTATATCATATTGTTTCACTCATATGTGTTGATCTAATACTTCATTGAATACAATTAAATGTAACATTAAAAAAATGTATAAGTAACGTACATATGTTACATATAATACGTACATATACACTTCTATAAAAGTAAATATTCAAGGCAATAACAAAATTATGGTTTCATTATTACTAATGGCCAAAATTTCCTATATAAATTCTAAACATTTTTATATTGCTTAATGCCTAAATGAAGGCCAATAATTGTATTATAAATAAAGCAGAACTTAAACATGTTATAAGTATTGAAATATTAGGCCTAGTGTGATGTCATAGCATATAAGATATCCCATAATACTTAAATATATGAGCACCAAAGAACTCTTTCCCCCATATCTCTCCTCTGGTGCCTCATTGTTTCTGAAATGATTTCTATTCAAATTTTTTTTTACATGGATTTGGCTTTTTTTGTGTGTTTTAAACCAAGCCAGTTTTGAAAAAGAAAATTTGATGAACATCTGTGTAGTTGATATGGGATGAATTGTTATAATCATATGTTATAATCCTATGCCCCAGTACCTCACAGTATGATTATATTTGGAGATAGAGCCTTTAAAGAGGTAATTGAGATAAAAAGAGCTCTTTTAGGTGGGTGTATGCAGTATGACTGGTGTCTAAGAAGAGAAATAGGACATGAGTAAGCACAGAGGAACTACCCTGTGAAGACACAGAGAAGATGGCCCTTGGTAAGTAAGCCAAGGAGGGACTCCCAGGAAAAATCAACTCTGCCAGGACCTTGGTCTTGGATGGTTTGCCTCCAGAACTGTGAGGAAATACATTTCTGTTAAGTCGCTCAGTACGTGGTATTTTGTTATGGCAGACCTAGCAAACGAATGCAGGGGTGTGGCAAAAATAAAAGCTTGACGTAATAAAAAGCATTTAATAGTTTAGTGCAAATAAAATCTATTTCATATTTTTGTTTAGCGCCTCAGCCATGAGGTTTGAAATGACCAGTCCCTCCCGAGTTTTCTCCATGCTACCATTGCTCCTGCTAAATGACTACATGCAGAGGCAGTTATATTCCCTAGCAAAATGCAAAATGCAGCAATTCCTGATGAGAATCATCTGGTCTACCGGGAAGTAATCTTGCGCAATAACCTTCTTCAAGAGTCATGCATCACTCCTTAGCAAATCATGTTGCTAAGGCAAACCCAAAACTTGTCCTAATTTTTATCTACAGGATAGTTATGGCATCCTCAGCTTTTAAAACATGTTATACAAATACTTTCCCAAACATACTGTAAATTATCACACTACGTCAATATTGTAATGCAGTTCTTAAGGATTAGACAAGGCAAAATTGGGATGGGATGGAACAAAACAAGATCAACAGCCATTCCTGAGAGGAAGAAAATGAGAATATGCAATTTGGAGATACCAACAAAGAAATGGGGAATGGAGATTCAAATGGCCCCATTGCTGCAGCATAATGAGTAGTCAGATCATTTTAAAGGATGCATTTATAAATGGATAAGGGTGAATATGATTTTCTTGTGTTATCTGTGTTTCTGTCTGTTTTTCCCATGTGTGAATTTTTAACTTCAAAACTTTGCAAATATTAAATGTATTTATAAATATTTCATAAACCCAGCTAGATATTGACCACATCTTCAGGATGCACCCATACGCAACTTTTTTTACTTATATATAGTGTGAATATTTCAGAAGTCACTTACATAGTTATCATATTTATATAAAATCTATTTTATAATTAGATTGCGTCTTTTTATGTTTTTCTAGCTAGTGTGCAATCCACTTGAAAGCAATGTATGTGAGTATAGTTTACTAATGTGTTACAAAATCTAATATGACTTAGAAATTTGCATCCAATTAGAAAGTTCTTTTCAGGGAATTTGTAGGGGAGAATTTAAATGAAGATTTTTTGTAGAAGAGAGAGCTAAGAGGTAGCTGTGAGCTCCAGCACAATAATGGTGTTCACAAAGGTGAAGTCCATGTTAGCAAAGTAAGTATATCTGCTGCCTGGGATTGCATTTGCATTCATTATAGGATTTAGTCATTGGTTTGAACTTTTTTAATCCTTGACTTTTTATTTTTTCAGTAATGTATAACAAATATTTTTAGACATCTTATAAATCCATCCTCTATTATTTGATATGTATTTTATTTTTGCTGCTCATCAAAGAATCACTAGATCATAAGAAACTTTGAGAAACTGTGTAATGAATTTCTCTTTCCATGCTTAAATGAATGGCACTTTTTTTCCTAGGAATTTTCATAGAAACACAGCCTGAAATTACATCTATGACTAAAAGCTGAATCTGGTTACCGTTAAAACCAATTTTCCACACACCAGTACAATATTAAACAAACCAATATTTATTTTAATGTGTAATTTGAGCCCTGAGGCCTCTCTTTAGAAAGAGGAATATATTTTTCTTTTCTTTTTTTTATTTAATTTTTTTGGAAAAGAAAGTAACATTTTAATGAACAGCTTTAATGTGAACTAATGTTAAGATCAAACATCGTTTCTAGAATACAGGACTTATATATTGACCTTGATATTTTCATATTTTCTGAAAGGGTCGGAAAAACAAATATGTTTTGCCATACAGTTTAAAAAAGAAAAAGAAAACCTTTTGAATTATAAGAAGGTGGAGATTAGAAAGTGTTCTTCATTTGTTCTCAAAAGAATGAGGAGAGTCAGAGTGTCGCTATTGCTTCTTGACATAAAGACAGTATCTTTGTTTTATGTCCTCTTTATCTCTGAATCCTGCAATGCCATCACAGCAGAGTGTACTGTACACCACTTTAAATGATAAGAGTTTCAATAGGCACTTTAGTGGAATTAAGAAAAATCTAACACTCTTCCACCGTGATGCCACATAGCTATCTTCGTTCTAGGTTGTCATGTCAGTAAATTGTATTGAATAGGCCTGAGCTTGTCTCAGTGTGATTGTGAAAAAAACAAAACAAGAAAACAAAGCAAGTGCACATTATAGGATGTATCTCGTGTTGGAAGAATAAACCAGAACTGACAATATGATTAATATAGCAACTTGCTAGAAACCGGATAATCAAAGGAACCTTGTCCTAGAAAGTCTGTGTTTGTGTGTGTGTGTGTGTGTGTGTGTGTGTGTGTGTGTGTGTGTGTTTTCTATTAATATGTGTTTCTTTTTCTTTTTTAAAAATTTCCCCTCTCGGCTGTATTTCAGCCTTCACGACTCCCCTAAGTGACTTTATCAGAGTTATAACTCTCTTCTTCGCCAAACATGTCTGCCAAGACTTTAAAGCGGGGTCCCCAGTCTGTCAGGTAATCGTAGTCCTGGTCGGCTTCTGTGGTGAGAGAGTCTATAGAGCTGAGGGACTCTGCCACGGACCCACTCCCTTCGTAGGCGTATGTGGCCAGTGAATCGTATGGTGGGGCAGTTGGGTCCATGTCATTTTCCTGCAGCCTTTGATGAATGAAATCCCTTATGTCTGTGTTATCTTCCACTGGTGGTCTCTGACGAGGTAAACAGAGAGAGTCTGGTTTTATATCCCTGCGAATTTTGTTTTCCTCAATCACTTTTGGGTTTCTCAGAGCCCCGATGTCGAATGCCTGGGTATCCTCCTCCCCACCTCCTTCATCATCATAATGGATGACGTTGTCTCTGATGTCTTCCTTAGAGGTCATCAGGGTGTCTTTCTTCTTCTGCCTTCGCAGTGCTACATACAGTACAACTATGGCTGGAACAAGACAAAAATTGCAATTTGAGAATAGAAAGCAGATGGATCGTTTCATTTCTCCATATAAACTAAAATTGATTAGGGGTGACTGCGTTTCATTAATGGCTTCCTATTACTTTCATAGTAAACATAATATAATCAATAGGATCATGCATATGTTGAAATATTTTATTGTTTAAAGCCAACTTCATTTTGAAATTGTAACTAACAAGAAATCATGGCAAAGTTATTCATAAAATAAAACAAGTATGTCTTTATATTGAAGTATTTTGGGGTCAGAGAAAAAATGTCTGTTGCAGCAAAAGAAAAAAAATGATATAATAATTGTTCCACTCATATAGAAAACCATAAGAGTTAATATAAGAAAATTTGAATGTAATCATCTATAAATAAGACTATCATTCATAGGTAACTTTCCAGTTGTAACATTCCTAATTTTAAATTAGAAATTTATGTTTCTTATGCAATAAGCCCAAGTCTTCACTGTGACAATTATTTTTAAAGGCAATAAATAAGAAAGAGAGAAGTAGAGGAAGGAAGGAAGAAAGGAAGGAAGGAAGGAAGGGAGGGAGGGAGGGAGGGAGGGAGGGAAGGTGGGAGGGAAGGAAAAAAAGAAGGAAGGAAGGAAGCACCTTATAAATCTGACAAACTGAAACATTAACTTCAATTCTGTGTCCTGCCATATTTAGACAGTTTTTAAAGCAAATGCCTAGAATTCCGGTTACCTTCATAAAATCATATTTTAAAATTGTTAATTTATGTCCTTTCATTATTTAAATCTCTCTTTATTCCTAGTTGATTTAAAGCTCTCCACTAAATCAATGGTGTTTATTTCTTCTATGTGTGAATAGGCACAGATACAAATGATGACATCAGTGTTCAGCTTTTCTTGTCATAACAACCCCTCTCCTCCATAGTGGTGTCCACAGGATGAAAGCTAATGTGTATTTGATTTACCATAGCAGAGTCCGGAAGACACCTGTCATAGAATTATAAAGTAGAAAAGAATGCATTATGATAAAATTTCATTTATTCTCTCTTCCTTCAAAATTACAGATGGGCCAGTTGGAAAGAGAGAGAGCTCTAGGTAGAGACTCTGTACAGTGGGCCCTGGGGATATGTTTAGCAACCTGCACTCCTCCCAAGGGTTTATGGGATCTCAGAACAAAGGACACTGTTATTTGTTCATCTACTGAGTATGTGAGAGACTGCAGTCCTCATGGAGCAGCCTTGTACATAAATGAGCTTAGAATCACCATGGCTGAGAAGGAAACTAACTAGATGTGCCTGAAGTCCATTCTAAAGGGACCCAAGCACCATAAACTTTCTGTGCTTCCTCTTACCCAAGAAAGGATATGAGAATGGCTGAGAACAAGCTAGCAGACCTAAAGGAGCATGAAATTGGTCAAGGAGGTCAAAGATTGGATGGATTTTTAAGCAGACCCCATGGCAGGACAAAGAGTGTCAATATACACTGCTGTATATCAAAAATTTGCAATGTCTAGAATAGTGCTGGTGCTCTATGTATGCTCAGGAAGTATTTGGATAAATGGGTGGCAGGTGGCAGTACATGCTAAGGATGACCTGAGCAGATCACTTGCTCCACTGGATGATGGCCAAAGAGGCCAAAGGAGAACATCCAGAACATACCAAACCATTACAGATTGGTACTGTCAATCCACATAAGAAACAGAAAGAGTTTCTCTGAAATAAAATATATTTATTTGGGAATAAAGTATAGCAATGGGAATATGGGTGCCATAGTAAACTATGTGTATGTTCAGGGAAATAAAGGAAGACAAAGGTTTTTAAAGAAAAAATGAGGAGGATACATATTTTGTTTGCTTATTTGAGACAGAGTCTGGTACTGTCACCTCGGCTGGAGGGCAATGGCATGATCTCAGCTCACTGCAACCCCATCCTCCTGGGTTCAAGCAATTCTCCTGCCTCAGCCTCCTGAGTAGCTGGGATTACAGGCATACATCACCATGCCAGGCTATTTTTTGTATTTTTAGTAGAGACAGGGATTCACTATGTTGGCCAGGCTGATCTCAAACTCCTGACCTCGTGATCTGCCTGCCTCAGCCTCCCAAAGTGCTGGGATTACAAGCATGAGCCACCATGCCCGGCCAAGGAGGATATAAATTGTTTTAAATAATTATTCTTGACCACAAAGATTAATAACAAAGGTGATGACAGTCCAGCTTTGGACAGGCAGTTGCTGGGCAGATGTCCCAGCAGAAGTGATTTTGTATAAGGTTGTGCCAGCCTATGTGCGGGGTTGTGATTTTTACAGTCTTTTCCATTATCAGGCATATAAGCCTGAAAACCCTCTCTCCCTGGTCTTCCCTAGCTCTATTTGTCAGGTTTTTCTTAACATTAGTGACTCCATTTTGATTCTGACAACGTTCACAATATAGAAATACTCCAGGACTCAGCTACAATAGAAGAGAGGTGTATGAGACAGAAATACTTCATTTGATGTTAAATACCTAAACGATCTTGTTAAATTTCAGAAGTGAAAATATTTCTTTGAATGTGTTCTTAAAGTTTATATTCACAAAAAGAGATGCCAGGGATAATTTGTTATGAATTATAGGATATAAAGAACACTTTGTTCTGAACACCAAAGCTGCTCATGTGGAATGAATACCTACACCATGCCAATTCAACCAGAACTTCACCCTCTATGCCAGCACAAGCTTCTGACTCAGGGAGGGGTCCCCACAAGCTATCATGTAATGCCTTACTCTGTGCCTTACATCCTATTAATTAAATTTCTTTCCTAGAGATAAAATCAGGTATCCATATTTGTCAGATTATATTTGGCTAAGTATTAAATATGCATGTACAATTTGATTCCATAATATCAATTGTATATCTGTTGCCATTTGATTTTAAAGGAATGAGATGTCACAGAAAATCCCTCTACTTTTGTGAATCTGGCAGTGAATTAATAAATGGGGAAGCTGAACAGAGTTGATGGAAGAGAGAACCCTCTAATAGGTTTATATTCACTCTCACAGAGATGTTGTAGATTACTTTTACTTCAATCATTTTCCTTTGGAGTGTTTCCAGATATTTTAATCTGTTCTGTTCTCATGGAAATGGTTAGAATTTTCATGTAAGGAGATGCAAGAAACTGGGAGAAGAATTTTTTTTGGTTGGCAGTTTAAACAGAAAAGACAAATTTGAGGATTACTCTACATCCTGGTTCTTTCTGATCTCTCTTTATCTTCCTTTCTTTATTGAACTGGAATTTGGGATCCATTGTTCATGAATTATATTTTTAAAAAGACGATATAATCTCTTATTAGACAGCAGCAATTACTAGGATGTAAAATGAATTGAGAAGCTGTTGTAAATGGATATTTATTAAAGAGGATTTCATTGTGATAAGGGTCACAAACTATTATTACTAGAAAATTCCTTCGGTATTGAACATATTTTTGGCGTTTATTTGATAACGTTATTTATTTATCCCCGATAATATATATCCAAGAAGTATGAAATAGAAAAATTGCATTAATAACGTTAATTCAATACACATAGATTATCTTCTAGCTAGGTATGATGTGTCAATGAAGAAAAACCTGCTTAGATGATAAATTGTGGAGAGAGATAGAGGAGAAAGGGGGAGAGAAAGAAAGAGAGAGTGAGCTAGAAATAATTAACAACGATTAATATTGAAACGAACCTAAGAGTATAATAATGCATAGTAGAATTGCAATCAACGCCCCAGTGCTAAGTCCTACAGGTAGAAAAATTGCTTCCACATTACAAGACAGGATGGTACCATCAGAGTCACATCTACAAACTCGAATAGTCATTGTGTTTGTGCTGCTCTGGACAGGGTAGCTGCTGTCTTCTATTATAACAGGGAGGAAATACAACTCTTGCTGCCTGCGACTGTATCCATTTCTTCGAGCTTCAATTCCAGCTGTATTGTCTACAAAACATGACATTTAAGGTAACAGGGTTACGTCAGATCTTCAAGTTGGTATCTACTCAATAGTGAGAAGGTCTTCTTGAATCAGAAAAATGGATTCTGATTTTCTTTATTTCTGTTCACATTATGAAAAGTGCCAAAATATAATCAAAATAATAATTAGAGGAAGAAGAGACACTAATCTTGTCTGGTGGAAGAATTAAATTTTCTATTCAGAAAGATTACAGAATGATTTACAAAACAGAAAGTATGTTAGATTGATCCATTTTTTTCTGACATCGCAATCTCATTAAAAAATATTTTGTAGATATTCTCATGTATAATAGGAAAGATTACAAACTATGAATATATAAAATATCTCACGAACGTATTCTTTAAACTATATTAAAACCAATTGACTATTTTAAATTAAGGATTTTTCTATCTAGATGTTGTATGTATATGTATATGTTTATAAATATGTTCATATATGTTACATTTGTTTGTATGTATGTTCTCCTCTGCACATCAGCTGGTGAAAGATACATGGAAAAGAAAACAAAATGTGTTAAAAACATTAAAAATTGTAAATACCTTGAACTATAACAATCACTACTTTAATATAATTACAAAAGTAATTCATTATAATTCTGGTTAATTCAAAAACAATACTTGCAATAATGCGAGGCAATGAAAATCTACTTTTATATAAATGCAATTAATACTTCTATTGAAAGGTGCTCTTTTGCATGCATTTTCTCTTTTATTTCTAGACAAAAAAGAAAAAATTTTGTTTTATTTATAATATTTCATTTGTGTGTCAAAGTAATTCCTAGAAATGCTTTGTTATGTTTAGAAATGTACCAATACATAGTTTATTATAGCCGTGCATAATGCCCACCTGAGAATAAGGCAAGATCATTTTAGAAAAGTGTATAATATATTACAATTGTGCAAGTCTGTCATAAACATGTTACTATTTCAGTCAGATTTCATTTTCCTATTGGTAGAATTTAAATTCAACAACTGAAATTTAGGCAGGTCATCTAGCAATAGAAAGCGCCAAGATGAGAAACTTTATGTGATATGGTTAGGGATGAAAAAACGGATATTAATTGAATCAACATTTACATCTTCAGCAATTGATGGTTGAACACTTGAGTCTGTGGGAAAGAAACAGGCTAGGAATACATGTCATAATCTCAGTGGAAACAACTAAGAGAAATCTGTCTGCGCTCGGGAGGTGGTAGGGATTTGGTGCCCCTGAACTCAATGTATGTGTCAAATGGCAGCTTAACTCTTTTAAAAATGTTTATTTTCTCCTTCCTTCCTCCCTCCTTCCCTTCTTTTTCTTTCTTTCCTTATTTCTTTCTTTCTTTTTCTTTCTTTTTTCTTTCCTCTCTCTCTCCGTCCCCTCCTTTCTTTCTTTCCTTCTTTCCTTCCTTCCTTCCTCCCTCCCTCCCTCCCTC
>NW_016107350.1:2458236-2465919 GCF_001604975.1 Cebus imitator | reverse complement strand
TTTCTTTCTTTCTTCCTTTCTTGGTGGAGTTTCACTCTGTAGCCCAGGCTGGAGTGCAGTGGCTCATTCTCAGCTCGCTGCAACCTCCACCTCTCAGCTTCAAGTGATTCTCCTGCCTCAGCCTCCCAAGTAGCTGGGACTATAGGCATCCGCCACCACACCCAGTTAATTTTTGTATTTTTAGTAGAGGCAGGGTTTCACCATGTTGGCCAAGCTGGTCTTGAACTCCTGACCTCAGGTGATCCATCTGCCTCGGCCTCCCAAAGTGCTGGGATTATGCAGTGAGCCACTGCACCTGGCCCAATTTATTATTTATTGAAAACTGACCATAACAAATTTATTGTGCTGTCCATAGTGAGAAGAAAGACATACTATACTTCATTTCCACTCTCTAAATGCTTTCTTTTCATTAAAAATACCTTACAAATATAACTTAATATAAAATGAGGAACATGGTAAATAGCACCTGAAATTTTCTGGCAAGTACATGTTTAGTCCATGAGAAAGCATTCTGCTATAAGGCAGTATCATCTGGCTTCCCTTATCATGATTAATCTGAAATAGATCTTTCAGCAAACATACATTGTGGAACATAGTCAATACTTGGGTTTGGTGAATGATGTGGCTCCCAGTTGCTGAAGCCTATGACCTAGAAATCTATTTTGTCTTATCACATTATACACACATACTGAATCTAGGGCATCTATCATGAAGTCTTATCAATTCTCTTTCCCTCCACTTGTCTTCATCCTCACAGTCGGTACCCTAATCTAAGTCTCTCACCCGTTTAGCGCAATGACATCAAAACTAGCTTTATCTCCCTGTATCTTTTCCATGCTGCATCTAAGCTGATGTTTCTATAATGTAAATATGACGTTATATTCCCGCTTGAATCTTTCAAAGCTACTAACATTGTTGGATTTAAATTAACTCTTGAAATGGCTACTAGGTAGGGTAATCATATGATCGTTTGTCTCAGACAGATCTATTTTATGTGTGCTGTTGTGACATAACATTATTAATATTTCCCACATTTTGTTCTTAGAAATGTTTCAGTTTTTATAAAATACATGGTCACTGTAATTGTAAATAACTTCAAGATTGGACCGCTGTTTCACTTACAGCCATTTCTCACATTGCTCTATTTTATTCAGCAAACCCTACTCAACTTCTTTCAGTGATAAAATGTGGAGACTCCGATTTTCTTTGCCTAATCAGGGCAGCCAACTAATTTCTTCAAAACATCCTCGGACTTCAATCATCATTATTGCCATCTCATCACAATCTGTTCACTGGTTCTTTAGCACAGAATTTATAAAAATTTATCTTTTTATTATTGGGCAATACACTCAGGTGTTTTGATTATGATATTACAGAATACGGAATCTTAGAGGTCATAAAATACCCAAGATTACAGACCTAATAAAGTCACAAATACTGATTAATAGACAACCTTGGTATTTCTAATCCAGTGTCCTTTATATTTCTGTAGTGGTTGTAATTGTTGCAGATGTAACAACATTAGCAGGAGCAGCCACAGCAGTAGTGATGGCAAGAGTAGAGGCAGTTGAAGTCTAAGTGTACACCATGCAATACTTCACAGTCATAAAAAAGAATGAAATCATGTCCTTTGCAGCAACATGGATGCATCTGGAATCCATTATCCTAAGCAAATTGATGCAGAAGCAGAAAACCAAACACCACGTATTCTCGCTTATAAAAGGTGGATCAAAACCAGCCTGACCAAGGTGGTGAAACTCCATCTCAATTAAAAATACAAAAAATTAGCCGGACATGGTGGTGGGCACATGTAGTCCCAGCTACTTTGGAAGGCTGAGGCAGAGAATGGCTTGAATCCAGGGGGCAGAATTTGCAATGAGCCCAGATCGCACCACTGCACTCCATCCTGGGCAAAAGAGTGAGACTCCATCTCAAAAAAAAAAGAGCTAAACTTTGGGTACACAGAACACAAAGATGGCAACAACTAACACTGGACATGCCAAAAAGAGGGAGGAAGGGAGGAGACAACAGGTTAAAAAAACTGCTTATTGGGTACTAAGCTCAGTACTTCAGCAATAGGATCATTAGAAGCCTAAACCTCAGCATCATGAAATATACTCATGTCACAAACCTGCACTTCAATCTAAAATTTTAAAAAGTAAAATTAAGAAAAACCATTTTATTCCATATTGTGTTAAATAATAGATACAGTCCACATTTAAAGTATGATGTTTCTATTGTTTGCAAGTAGAATTACTTATCTGCAATTGCTAAGTGGCTTTTTAAAAAATATACATTTTATTGCATTTTAGGTTTTGAGGTACATGTGAAGAACATGCAACATTGTTGCATAGGCACATACATGGCAATGTGGTTTGCTGCCTCCCTCCCCATCACCTATATCTGGCATTTCTCCCCATGTTATTCCTCCCCAACTCCCCAACCCCCATTGTCCCTCCCCTAGTTTCTCCCCTCAGACCCCAATGTGTGATGGTCCCCTCCCTGTGTTAATGTGTTCTCATTGTTCAACACCCACCTATGAGTGAGAACATGCGGTGTTTGATTTTCTGTGTCAGTTTGCTGAAAATAAGTGGCTTTTTTTTTAAATGACTAGAGTTTCATTTACACTAATGTGTAAAAATAAATTTTATGCGTTTATTTTTTAAAAGCATTTCATTTTTTTCTTCCTCTTCATTAGTCTTTAAGTAGCAAATTCTCATTATAAACTATGCAAACCATGTTTCTCCCTCTCTCTAAATAAATAAAGAAAGGTGTAAGTGTAACCATGATGGCAGAGATGGTGGCTAAAATGATCTTGATGGTAACGTTTTAGGCATTTTGTTAAGGCTTTGCGTATATGATTTTATTTAATAAAAATACTATGAGGTTGACTTGACTTAGTAAAATTTTATACATTAAGAGTCTGTCAGTTTGGTAGTATGGAGCAGAAATGCAAACCTGTATCATTTTAAATACCTGCATTCTTTAAAAACAAAATTTTTTAAATATTTATTTTAGATTTGGGGGTAACATAAAGGTTTGTTACATAGGTAAACATGTGTCACAGGGGTTTGTTTTTGTTCATTTGTTTTGTTTGTTTGAGATGGAGTTTCAATCTTGTTGCCCAGACTGTAGCACAATGGTGTGATCTTGGCTCACCGCAACCTCCGCCTCCCGGGTTTAAGCGATTCTCCTGCCTCAGCCTCCCAAGTAGCTGGGACTACAGGTGTGCCTCATCATGCCTGGCTAATTTGGTATTTTTAGCAGAGACAGGGTTTTTCCCCATGTTGGTCAGGCTGGTCTCAAACTCCCGACCTCAGGTGATCAGACTGTCTCAGCCTCCCAAAGTGCTGGGATTACAGGCATGAGCCACTGCACTGGCCAGGGGTTTGTTTTACATATTATTTCATCACCCAGCTTTTATGCCCAGTACACAGTAGTTATCTTTTCAGCTCCTCTGTGTCTTCCCAGCCACCTCGCTCAAGTAGACTCCAGTGTTTGTTGTTTCCTTGTTTGTGTTCCTAAGTTCTTACCATTTAGCTCCCACTTATAAGTGAGAACATGCAGTATTTGGTTTTCTGTACCTACGTTAGTTTGCTAAGGATAATAGCCTCAAGCTGCATCCGTGTTCCTACAAAAGACATAGTCTCATTCTTTCTTACAGCTGCATAGCATTCCATGGTTTTATGTATCACATTTTCTTCAATTTGTCATTGATGGAAATTTAGGATGGTTCTATGTCTTTGCTGTTGAGAATAGTGCTGCAGTGAACAATTGTGTACATGTGTCTTTATATTACCTAATTCTTAACCTGTGCTGTGTGTTATTCTAATAAAGGAGTTACTAAAGAATTCCCTGCTAGTAAGCACAAGTAATATGCTTTTGGGAAAAATGATATGTTTAAAACAGGGAAAGCATTCAATTTCTCAGAGAGTCTTTTATTTGCTTGACTCATTGAGAGACTGTCCACATTTACAGTGGAAGCAAACTGCCCTCCTAGACAGTCAAGATATAGATTAAATATTCAGTTTACTACTGGGACAGAATTTTGCATTTCTCATATAAGGATATGCATATCTTATGAAACTGAGTGAGTCAACGAAAAGTATTGATTCCTCCCTACGTGCCTTTCTACAAAGACAGATGGTAAGAGGTAAATTGGTAAATTTTTCTGTGGTTATACTTACTTCTAAAGTCACGAACTGTAAAATTTGGCTTGATGGTAGCCTCAGGTGCTAATCTAAAGGAGAAGTGCTGTCCAGTAGGTGAAAGATCTCGGTCTGCAGCACTGACTATCTGAATTATCTGAAACAGAGTTCAGATTAAGCTTGAAGTCAGTCATCAGTTTCAAAGAGGCCTTTACACACCAGGCTACTAAATTTATTTAACGAAGCATGCAAGTAGACAGAAATGACACTTTTTGAATCAATGCCAGCTGGTCAATAATTTACACATAATTTTTATATGCAAATTTCTAACATTTACAGGGAATAATGACAAGTACAATGACAGAACATGGGCTAATTTCAAATTGATACCTGTGTAACTACAAAGGTTACCAGCATTAAAAATGCACACTAATAAGGAAAGTAAAATTAAAATGCACTTGCTTGCATTTTAAATTAGATAAAATAAATGTTTTCTGGCCTGAATATGAAAAGGCTTACCGAAAACAAAATCTCTGATTATCTAAAAGTCCTTGTGATAGCAAAATTTTCATATGCATTATGTTTTATAACAATGGTTCTATTTTCATCAATAAATAAAATGATGAAAAAGAGAGATACAAAAGGTGCATACCTGCTTTTGTTTTGTTTTTCTTCCTTCAGTAGGAATATAAATTGTGTTTTCAAAGAGTCTTTAAAAAAGTAAGCACTATCGTTCCTGTTACAAAATTTTTCCAAAATTACTCCCATAGATTGTATATCTTACAGTTAAAAGCCTGGTACTTAAATAAAATGCCCTTAACTACTTAGAGAATAAAAACAACTTCTAAGACTCAAACTGTGAAATTTACAATTCATTAAATAGATAAGCAAATAAGAATGGCTTTGAGGCATTTATTTATTGACATATCCAATGACCGTGCATCAGACAGAATTTTGGGAAATGTATGTGAGAGATGACAAGGGCAGTGCGTTGAGCACATAATCATGATCTCAGACTACATTTGAATATGCAAGAGGAAGACTCTAGATTTCACACACTATTTCCTGGTCCCACTGTGTAAAGCATGCATCCTGTGATCTTACATTGATGCTATTAAACATGAGACTCAGTTAAAACTCAGTCCTATGACTATGATCTACATTCCTGTTTATCTGCACACACACACAGTTAGATAGATGTGAGATATGTAGGTAGGTAAATGGATGGATGGATGGATGGATGGATAGATAGATATCACTGGGACCTCGAATATCCAGTGCAGTGTTAGTAATTTATAGCTTAACAGATTAATTGGTCTTCTATGAATTTTGATTTCTTGTCTGAGCACAAATTAGTCACCCAGACTCTATTTACACTTTAAAATTATCATGGGGCAGAATTTCGTTATTCAGCACCAAAGTCTAAATCGTGGAATGTGGCAACTTAATCAATGAATCACCATATAGACCCTATGAAACCAACTTTCCCTCACTTAGGCCCTTGCTTGCACATCTCTCTATTTCATCTATAAGATTTCTGAATATTATTCAGTGATTAATACGTGGCTATCAAATTTTTCCTTCTCTTGCTTCTATTATCAAGTAGCACCATTTACTAAATTAAATGTATAACATCATAATCTGGCACTTATCTGGAAGTATCAGTTGGGGGTCCTTGCCCTGAGGAAAACAACTCCCATATAAATCTTTACTGATTTACATAGCAACCTCTTTCCCCCTTTTCTTATTTTTTTAAATTAAATAGATGATACATAGATGATAGATAGTCAGATAATAGATACTATCATAATCTAGGAGAGACAGATAGTTCCTCTGCATAATTCTTAGGCTGGGGCAGAATGGCAGGACTCAAAAGCAGAAAGTACTCATATTTTACAATCCCTGAAACTCAATGGACATTTCAGGGTTATGCTTTGTACAAAAGTGTGGCTCAATTGGACACAAAAATCCCCAGAAACATACTTCAGAATAAGAGCTTCTAAGAATCTAAGATATTCCTCAAAGTTTTCTTTAGATATGAAAACAGAAGATTGAATTCTAATTTTCTATTCTCAGCTCATCAAATCCTTTAATTTATTGGAAAAACATGCAACATTAAATGGAGCTCTTTTCCCAAAGGCTTCCATTGGGAGCATTACAAATGGAATTCTAATTGATCTGAAAGCATTAATATCCTTAATCCCCTAATGCTAAAGAACTGGCTTTTTTTTTTTTTTTTCTCTGTTTAGTGAGGCATTCTGAAAGTGGAAAATAGCTAACTTGAAGAATTTCGGTAAACTTCTTCAAATTCCAAGAACAACCAAATCAGGTTATTTATTTGAGCCCAAATGTTTTTGTAGCACCTATGATTGCTGAAGATAATGAAAGCTGTAGGCTCACCCCATATAAATTGTAGATGCACTTAAGATGATTTTTAAGTGATTTCTGTGCTGATACAAGATTAAGATGCAGATTTCTTGCTTGAGGAAATATCACAAAATAAGTTATGATGTAAGAAAATTAACGATTTCCCCAAATTATCAAATGAAAGAGGAGAGCAGCATTGTATGAATGAGAATATAGTTTTTAGTTTTAGGTAATTTTAATTTTATTTAAATAGCCATACAACCAGTAGACATCACAGGTTTAGAACTACAGGACAAAGGTTCTACCAAGTGATGTAAAACATGGAAATTGAAAATGATACTAAAGGTTAAAGAATGACTTTTTACAGCAAAAATACTGTATTAAATATCAAGATTTATTTCAAGTAAGAATTGAAACTCTTCAAATCTACTTAAGTGAATAGTGATGCTATTTAAAGGTGATCAAAAAATACAGCAAACCAAAGCATACCAATGTATTTTCCCTTTGGAATGTAGGTACACGATATTAGATTAATCATATTTTTGTTTCATTACATACTCTTTTCATATACCCATGCCTGATTCCCTTTATATTCTTCCTTTATTCATTCATAAGACTTTAGGGAGTAAAAAGAAAAAAAAAATGGCTACCTACCACCATCTAAAGTAGAACTTTTCACAATTAGTTTCATTAACTTTGTGGTCTTCTTTCCTCATAAGATCTTCCCACTACTACATCTTCACAGAATAATATTAACTTCATAAGAAAAATGAAAGTTGGACATTTAAAATAACCTAGTTGTTCTCCTCTAGGCCACCAGAGAGGAAAGCTTTGCATTTTCAGGTTACATTAAAAGCTTTGTTATGCAACTTATAGAAGCAAATGAGTAAAATAAGAAATATACTGGGAAAATGCACTCTACAGTGACTTGCTTACTGAGTTTACAGTCACAAGTTCTTTAGAAATTTGTGGGTGGATCACTTGAGGTCAGGACTTCAAACCCAGCCTGGCCAACGTGATGACAACCCATCTCTACTAAAAATACAAAAACTTAGCTGGGCCTGGTTGTGCATGCCTATAATCCCAGCTACTTGGGAGGCTGAGACAGGGGAATCACTTGAACATGGGTGGTGGAGGTTGCAGAGAGCCAAGATTGTGCCATTGCACT
>NW_016107350.1:2367378-2458178 GCF_001604975.1 Cebus imitator | reverse complement strand
GCACTCCAGCCTGGGCTACAGAGTAAGACCCTGTCCCAAAAAAAAAAAAAAAAAAGAAATTCCACAGTAAGAGAATGGAAAAATAGCAGAATTCCCAAGTGTAGACCTTTAATTATACAAAGAACTTTCACTAGGCAATCAATACTTCATCTACGCGGTATCACCTCCACATCCATTCATCTATATTATTAATTTACAATGGTTTAATATCTCTTATGGTTTCTGTTATGAAGAGATCTGATTCAGAAAAATAAATGTATGTGTGTATATTCATGTCTGGACTTATAACTTAAAAGACATGCATATAGTGGGTCTTTATATACTCAAGAAACAAAATTTAGAAGATACCTGTCCTGGTTTGGCATTTTCACACACAGCTGTCTCATATGGCACAGATATTTCTGGAGGAAATTCATTGACGTCTAAGACATTAATCAGTATATTGACTTTGCTGGTTAATAAAGGGTTACCTGTTAAAAGCATATAAAGATAAAAGATGATTACAAAATCCAGTCAATTATTGCTTCTACAATAAATAGCATTTTAATTTTTAAAAATCAGCTTATATATAGAATAAGAAAAAAATCCCTCTTCTTCTAGAAAATTGAGGGTTCCAATTACAGATGACAAAATGGGTTCTTTTATCATTTTGTATCTTCTTTATCAAATGAATCCTTTTTATCATCTGCAGTTGGAACCATCAGAATTCAATACCAACATAAGGCCAGCTATTTAATTGATATTTTAGCATAAGTGTAGCTCTTTCTAAAAGAAGGACTTAGCCACTGTTCCAGGGCTAGCTCACAGAACCAATGTTTACCAACAGTGATATTTTTCCCCAGATAAAAAATCGTCTATGTTGTACCCTTATAATGAAAATGTTATCAGTTGAATAATCTACATATTTAAATGACTCACTCAAAATGATTTCTCCTGGAAGATTCCTCCTGAAAAGAAGAATTGTAACAAAAAAGGGAGAGAAGACTCTTCATAAATGAAAAGTGTTAAAGTAAACTTAAGGAAGTAGAAATAAGGGACGGATTATGGAAAGCTAGTGGATATCCTTAAATTACTTGCTGGTGATAAAAAGGGAGTAATAAACTTTTTTGCAGTAACTTACTTCTTCCTGCTTCCTGACAGTATCAGAAAGGCTGTCAGTTTGACAAGATGTCTCTGCCAAAATCCTATCACCGGTTTTGTTCCCAGCTTATGGATTATTATCTCTGTCATTTGCTGAATAAAACTAGAAATAATTACATAAACCAATAAAGCATAAAATCATAAAATAATGCACCTGTGGTGAACTTGTACAATATATAATTTTACCTTATGAAATGTTACAGATGGCTAAACTGTTACACATTGTTGAAGGACCTCTTATAAAGAGACAGAAAGCAAGATGAATGGGAAGCTTAGAGGCAAACCCAGGATTACAAAAATTCAAAGACCATGCTTATTCCATCATAACTTCTCTATTGATTGCTTTATGAGTTAGACTTCTGCAGTACCTCCAAAAACTTGTAATATTCTTTTACATGTCTATTTAGAATAACTTCAAAGAATGCATAAAAAATCATTCAACATGACTGATTTTGAAAGGTATACAATGTCTTGGTTGGTTAAAATTCACTTAAAAAGTATATTACAACCATTTGACACAACAACTTTAACAGCATTCTCCTATTCACATGTGACAGTGACATTCAGTATTTGTACCAATACCCACACAGGTAACATAAATTGAGTATAAATGGTATGTTTTTGTAATACCAGGTGTGTTTATAAAAGGTATGTTAATAATCTTGGAGAATTATTCAGAAAATACATATTATTTAAACATTTATATTGGTCACAAGCCACTATCTTACTTGGTGGAAACTGGCCTGGTTTTCACAAGTTATTTATCCTTTCTTCAATTCAGTTTCCTTGCATGAAACATAGGCTCTGCTTCACAGGCTCTGCTTCATAGTGCTGTTGCACTACATGAGGTGGTATTTTGCAACATGTTTGATAAATTTCGGTAAATATCGTTACTCTTATTACCATTTATATTTTGTGGAGAAGCTCAAGGTCTGTTTCTGTTTTTGCTATTTGTTTTTACATAGTATAAAATATAAAATACCAGTCGACAGCTTGGTTAAACTAGGTTTACTTTTATAAAGAAACTGGAAATTATAAACAACCACAATGCCTAATGCCTAATATTTTAGCATGCCTGCAACATACAAATATTCTAAAGCACATTACAAAGATAAACTCATTTAGATGTTACAGTAACTATAATTTAGGCATTATTTTATCTCCATTGTGTATGTGAAACTCTGAATAGACGGGGATATAACTTTTCGAATATTATAAGTTGAAACTGATAAGGCTAGTTTTTGATTCCAGCTGTTCTGATTCCACAGCTCTGCTATTAAACTCTATTATATATTGAGCTTTAGAAGAAATGAAAAAAAAAAAAAACACTTTGGCAATTATATAGTTACTTACAAAAAGATAACTAATTCATTTCATAAAGTTTAGTAAATGAATGTGAATAACTTAAACTACTCAATGTCTGGGCAATGTAAAACTCAGTCTCTACTTTCTATTTTACATGGCACATAACGTATGAATTCCTGCAACTGCATGAAAAGGAGCATGTCTTTTTTACTTCTTTTCAGTATTAGGATTTTTTTCATTAAGTTGGTGAAAGAATGGGATATCTTCCACAGGAGACAGGAGTTCCATTAGAGATTTATTTTATAATATAAGAAAACGTTATTAAAATGAATTTAGACCTGGATTATCCATCAGAAATTAATTCTCTTCTGTTAGTTGTTAATTATTTTCTATCCTGCAAAATAGATCCTAATATCTGTTATGAGTAAATTGTCCCCAAATTATTCTCAATATTGTCATTGTTTTATTAAAAAAAAATTAGTGTTTCCCCCAAAGGTACTTTTGGCATTTTAGCTAAGTCAGTGTTTTGTGGTGTGAAACCTCCCTGTAAACTAGATACCCTACAGGATATCGAAATTTCCTGAAGACTAAATGTCACAAGGCAGCATTGTGGCAATACAAAATAAATGTCCAGATAAAGAGAGAAAAAATAACCAGAAACATGTTCACATTGTTGAAAATGAGTAACAAGTTTATCTGTTTAGTAATATTACTCTCTCCTATCATATATTTTCAAAACGTTCCATAATCAAATGTTAATAATGTCACCTAATATTGTTAAGCAATAACATCTCAGTTTGAGAACTACTGTTCTCAAAAATAAATTGAAATTTTCAAGAGAATGAATAATGTATAGGAGTAATACAGCATTCTTTAATTTATATAAATAGATATTATACTAAATTATTTTGAAAGGTAAGGACCTATTTTCTTACTGACTCATCTAATCAATATTTGTGGCAACAATGATGAAATTCATTTAACCTCAATTCAGCATGAGTATTATTTTACCATTATTTGAAAATAACACGATGTGGAAATTTGTTACTGTTGAGTAGTTATAAAGCAAATTTAATTACGGACCTAGTAAACATTAAATAATCATAGTCTTACACAATTAACTGTTGAGTTCCTAATTGTCAAACCATTTAAATGTCAATTATTATTGTTCCACATTGCCTAAATTTAATAGCTAGTTACTTACTAATTTGAGGCTCGTATAAGATAACAAAGAAACAGTTCTGTGTTTGTCCCTTATATCTTCACAATGCTTTGATAGATCTTCCTCTCCCTATCTTTCAATAACATGAGTCAGATCCCATTGCATATAGAGTCAATTTGATTTAGAACCTATTTTATTATTAAAATTTTAACTTACAGCTTAAACTAAGAGAAAAAAAAGCAAAAATAAATTACCAAAATCTGAAGTGCATTCATTACTTCTCATTATAAATAAAATACAAAATGATAAAGGAATATTTTAAATTGTTTATGTGAGAACATAGTTAACATAGGTGAAATTGGCAAATCCCTATAACATACAAATTAGCAAAACTGACTGAAGAATAAATAGAAAATCTTAACATACTTAAAATAGTGAAGAAATGAACTTGAAAAATCTCCCCACCAGGTAAAGCCCAAGCCCAGGTGGCTTTCACTGGGGAATTCTATCAAATATTTAAGTAACAAATAATAGCATTTTCTTACAGTCTCTTTCAGAAGTAGAGGAAGAAGCACTTACCACCTAATCCTATGTGCCTTGATATCAAAGACCAAAAAAAAAAAACAAACCTCACAAAAGCCAAAATCACTATTGCGTCTTATAAACACAAGTACAAACACTCCTTAAGAAAATATTAGCAAATTAATTCAAGCAGCAAGTTATACAGATGATACCTTAGGACAAATGGATGTTAATCCTAGGGACACAAGGTTGATTTAACATCCAAGAACAACCTCCATATTAACACAAGAAAGAACAAAATTTTACAAGGCTATCTCAGTAGACTTGGAATTTGCATTTGACAAAAAACCTAGTCCATTCATGATAAAAACTCTCAAGAAACAATAAATAAAAGGCAGCTTGCTCAACCTGATGAAGTATGACTATGAGAAACTAATATCATGGTGACACACTTTTTTTCTAACACTGTGCATGGAATAAGAATATGTGCTCTTGAAATGTATATATCCAACATTGTCCTTGAGGGTTTTATGCATTGAAATCAGACCCAAATATATATTTTTAAATGGTATCCAGATAGAAAGAAAGAAAGAAAATGATTACTGCTTAAAGACAATATGAGCCTGTAGATGAAAATCCTAAGGAATCTGCAAATAAACTTACAGATATAATAAAGGAATACATCAAGTTCATTGGATAGGAGATAAATGTAAAGTGATAATTGTACATTTAATACACTAGCAAAGTCCAAATTTGTCAGTATATTAAGTACCCTTTGAAGGATACTTAATATACTCAAAGGAAGGGAGGATAGACCTCACTTCTTCATCAAAGAAATGTCAGCTTCATTGTCAGAAGATTTTTAGGTATGGCCCAATTAGAATCTGTAGTCAGAAATCTCCTCTGGAAATGGTTCACTAGGAACTACCATTGCAACCTTTGATAAAGGCTGAAAAACCTGAATTCTAAATCCAAAAGAGAATTTAGTATTTATATGAATTTATAGTTCTCATGCTATTCTTCTGAGTGCTACGTTGTTTCACAAGGTGTAAAGAGAAGCTGTTAGCATTAACCACCATTTTCTTCATATAATCTAAGGAGATTCCACATAAGATTTTATTTGACAACGTGTCCTGCTGATTTACAAAGTTTGAAAACTATAAATATATAAATAGCTATTTATAGATGAAAAAACATTGATATAATCTTTCCTATGATTTCTGTTGGAGTCAAGACAGGAATTCAAATCTCACAGTTTCTCAAGGCCCTATAATAGCTATTAACTAACTCAGAGAGCAAGAAGATGGAATGCCTGATATACACCAATGTATGTGATGATCACATCTTCAATGAGTTACATTTATAACACATCTAGCCACCAGGCTATGAGGAAGCCCAGCTTACATTCAAAGGACAAGGCAGAACTTCTTAAACTTGTACCTAGTAGATATGCTTCCAAGAACCAAATGAGAAGTGTAACTGAACATGATTTAGAAACTATAAAGTACTAGTGAACACAAGGTTCTTGTTATATTAAAATACACTGGAGTTACTTTGTTTTATTTTATTTTAAAATAGCATCTCTTTGGAATAACAATAAGAGCCAAAATTCGGCAAAGCATGGCGGCTCACGCCTATAATCGCAGCACTTTGAGAGGCCGACACGAGTGGATCACCTGAAGTCAGGAGTTCAAGACCAGCTTGGCCAACATGGGGAAACCCCATCTCTACTAAAAATACAAAAATTAGCTGGTCGTGATGGTAGGTGCCTGTAATTTCCACTACTCAGTAGGCTGTAGAATCGCTTGAACCCGGCAGGTGAAGGTTGCAGTGAGCTGAGATTGCACCATTGCACTCGAGGTTGGATGACAAGAGTGAAAGTCCGACTCAAAAGAAAAAAAGTTAAAATTCGGTATTGTGATTTCTCAAAGAACTGAAAATAGAATTGCCAGTTGATCCAGCAATAAATCCTATTATTGGGTACATACTCAAAGGAACATACATCGTTGTACCATAAAGACACATGCACATGTATGCTCATTGCAGCACTATTGTCCATCAACAGTAGACTGGATTTTTAAAATGTGTCACATATACATAATAGAATACTATGCAACCATAAGAAGGAATGAGTTCTTGTCCTTTGCAGAAACATGGGTGGAGCTGGAGGCCATTATCCTAAGCAAACTAACACAGAAACAGACAACAAACGCCACGTGTTCTCACCTGTAAGTGGGAATTAAACTTTGAGCACATATGAACACAAAGGATGGGGTGACAGACATAAGGGCCTACTTGAGGGTGGAGCGTGGGAGGAGGGTAAGGAACAAAAAACTATTACCTGGTGACAAAATAATCTGTACGTCAAAACCCCATGATTTGCAATTTACCGACATAACAAATCTCCACATGTACACTTGAACCTAAAATTAAACTTTAAAAAAAGAGTTAAAATTCAATTGTGTGACTGCGCTCTAAATTACAACTACCATAACTTCAAGAATGGAATCTTAGCCTTTTATGACACAAAACTGAACTATACTAGTGCTAACTGTGTAAGATACAATAAACAAATGATACAGGTTGATGCAGGCTTTCTTCGGCTTTTCTCTTTGGTTCAGTTCCTTTTAAATGATACATGAAGTTACTCCATGTCTAAAATAATCTGTAGCTAGTCTGGGAAATCCATAAAGAAAATTTATTCACCAAGATACTTCTGTGACTACACAAAGGTGGATTCAAAGATTTTCTGATGGACAATGGTTCAGAGTGCTAAGTTCTTATTTAAGGACCTGGAATCAGTAAAAACGAGTGTCTGGGTTAAGTTTAGGGGTTGTGGGGAACAACGTTCTTATTATACAGATGAAGTCTCTAGGTAGAAAGCTTCAAAAAGAATAGATGGTAAACGTCTTTTATCAGACCTAAAAAGGTACCAGATTCTTAGTTAAATCTCCCCTAGATCAGGAAAAGACCTGAAAAGGAAAGAAAACTCTCCACAGAATGTTAATTTTCCCCCATAAGACAGAGCTGTACAGGCCCATTTCAAAATATGTCAAAGAAATATATTTTGGGGTAAATTACTTTTGTTTCTTTTAGGGCCTGGTTATCCATCATGTCATGCGATGTCACTACAGCCAAGTTGAAATTTGGTATCTTATTGCTTCAAAGAGTCTGTTTTGTCATTCTTAAGATCTTTGTTCTAACGTTAATGCTGCTCACTTGTGCCTGATTCCAGAGGAAAGAGAGTATCATGAGGCATGTTTGACTCTCCCTTCCCGTCATCATAGCCTGAGCTAGTTTTTCAGATTTAATTTGGAATTCCCTTGGCTGAGAGGAGGGATCCACTCAGTCAGTTGTGGGTCTTAGAATTTTATTTTTGGTTTACACTGTAACCAACATAAATTTTCAAAAATACCAGTCAGATCAAGTTCTGTCTTTGATTATATCTCCTCAATGTTTACTTCTTTGCTTCAGGATAAAAATCAAAATATCATAACATGCTGGAAAAAAAATCATATTTGTCACCTGAATTTTCTTCATTACTGGGAGGCAAAAGGTATAGTGAGAGAGAGAGACAGAGAGACCACAGAGAGGAGTTTTACCTTGTACTCATGCTAGGTTTCTTTTTTCTTTCTTCCATTTCTAGAGCTTGATACATGTTATTTTTGCCAACAAAAATATCTATATATCTTCTTCTTACTATTTAGTCTCTAAGTTGTATACTTCCCAGTTGCCATGTTATTGTAGCAGATTTACCAGGTATCTTTCTGCTGCTCCTCTAATGCCCTGCTGCTTTGCTTCTCTTCTGTGCTAACATTTTAGTGCATTGAGAGGCCAAGATAGGCAGATCACTGGAGGTCAGGAGTTCAAGACCAGCCTGGCCAAGATGGTGAAACACCATCTCTACTAAAATACAAAAATTATACAGATGTGGTGGCACGCACCTGTAATCCCAGTCTACTCTGGAGGCCGAGGCACAAGAATCACTTGAACCTGGGAGGCCAAGGTGGCAGTGAGTCAAGATTGTTCCACTGCACTCCAGCCTGGGCAAAACACACTGTCTCAGAACAACAACAACAATAACAACAAAATTTTAGTTCAGTATTCTCATTGCCAGTTCACTATGTCTGATGTCCATTAGACTGGAAGTTCATGTGAGGAAGACATTTCTTTTTTTTGTAAAATTTTTCCCAAGGAATAAACAAATGAGTACTAAAATGTTGTTGTTATATTCAGGATAAATATTTTCTTGAAATATTAATAAAGTGATGATATAATAATGTTTATTTAAAATATATTAGTTTTGTATACATCCGTATGTTCCAGAAAGTCTGATAGATGATGAGATTTAAAGATATATCAGTGAGAGTCTTTATTTTTTGAGCCAGAGTCTCAGTCTGTTTCCCAGGCTGGAGTGCAGTGGCGTCATCTTGGCTCACTGCAACCTCTGCCTCCTGGTTTCAAGCGATTCTCCTGCCTCAGTCTCCTGAGCAGCTGGGACTATAGGCACACACCACCACGCCCAGCTAATTTTTGTAATTTAAATAGAGATGGGGTTTCACTACGCTGGTCAGGCTAGCCTTGAACTCCTGACCTCAGCTAATCCACCCGCCTTGGCCTTCCAAAGTGCTGGGATTACAGGCATGAGCCACTTCGCCTGGCCCAGATAGTCTTTGATAGAAGAAGTTCATACTAAGGAGTATTTACTAAGTAGTGTGTGTATACTCCTTAGTATGAACCTCTTTGTTCACTATGAAGTATGCACCTCTAAGTATCATCATATACTATATCATATTTAATCTATTCCTATAGTGATTAGATTAAATATGATATAGTATATGATGTCAACAAAATAATATTTCCACGTACAAATATTTTCTAATTTTGAATTCTATCTTGTATGTGATGTTAAAAAGAATTTTATCTACACGCCTAAATATGATTTTTATCCAAATTTCAAGCTTCGGGTGAAAAGTTCATCATGTAGTTTTAATTTCCTGAAATAATCAGATACTAATTAAGAAAAATATAAGACTGGCATTATAGTTGTACATGTGATTTGATGGAGCAATTGGATTGATTTAAAGTATTTCTAAGCAGTTTGATTACAGTAATGTACCCATAAGCAGTTGAAAATTTAAGATAAAATATAGTTTATCACAACATAAATTTGGATTTCATTACATGTACATAGCATATAATAATGAGAAAAATTGATACTATTTCTATATTAAGTTGATGATTATGGTGATGTTAATGATTATTCTTTCCCATATATATGATACATTGCAGTGCTTCACGATGTCAAGTTGTGAAAACTTTATTAGTGATTCTCTCTTCGAAGTATTACTCTTAGAAGTTGTGATGGTTAATTTGAGTGTCAACTTGATTGGATTGAAGGTTGCACAATATTGTTCCTGAGTGTGTCTGTGAGGGTGCTGACAAAGGAGATTAACATTTGAGTCAGACCCATCCTCCATTCAGGAGAACCCCATCTTTGACTGCACTCAGCAGTGAAAGGGAAAGTGGGTATAGCTACTGTAATGGACAGAAGAGGCAAGGCAGCAATCAAAATAGTCAGACTCGTGTAGAGCTCTGGCATTGGCTAATTAATCACAGAGTTCCTAGAAGTGAAATTGATAGGAAGTCTATCATATTCTTACTTTATTTATATAAGCAGAAAACTTCCCAGTCAAGTGGACAAAAAACTAAAGAGAATCACAGATCCCACATACAGAGGCTGCTAAGATTTTGGAGCAAGGCCCTACCAAATCCTGCAGATAACTACTCTCCTTTTGAGAGACAGGTCTTAGCCTGTTCCTGGGCTTTGGTGGAAACTGAATGTTTGACTATGGATCCTCAAGTCACCATGTGACCTGGACTGCCAGTCATGAACTGGATACTTTCTGACACATCTAACCATAAAGACAGTCATGCACAGCAGCATTCCATCATCAAATAGAAGTGGCAGATATGCAAATCGGTTCAAGCAGGTCCTGAGGGCACAAGTTGGTTACATGAGAAAGAGGCTCAAATGTCCATGGTCCCTATCCTGCCACTGTGCCTTCTCTCCCCCAGTCTGTACTGGTGGCCTTATAGGGAGTTCCCTATGAGAAGTTGACAGAGCAGGAGAAGACAAGGGCCTGGTTTACAAATGGCTCTGCCTGATATGTAGTCACTACTGAAAAATGGACAGCTACCGCACTACAGCCCCCTTCTAGGACATCCCCGAAGGACAGTGGTAAAGGGAAATCTTCCCAGTGAGCAGAACTTTGAGCAGTACACCTGGTTGTGCACTTTGCTTGGAGCGCAAATGGCCAGATGTGCGATTATCTACTGACTCATGTGTTGTGGCCAATGGTTTGGTTGGATAGTCAGGAACTTGGAAGAAGCATGATTAAAAAATTGGTGACAAAGAAACTTGGGGAAGAGGCATGTGGATGGACCTCTCAAAGTGGTCAAAAACTGTGAGGATATTTGTATTTCATGTGAGTGCTCACCAAAGTGTGACTTCAGCAAAGGAGAAGTTTAATAATCAATTGGATAGAATGACTCATTCTGTGGACACCACTCAGGCACTGCTGTCATTGGCCAATAAGCCCATGAACAAAGTGGCCATGGTGGCAGGGATGGAGGTTACGCATGAGCTCAGCAACATGAACTCACACTCACCAAGCCTGACCTGGCAGCTGCCACTGCTGAGTGCCCAATTTATCAGCAGCAGAGACCACACTGACCCCTTGATATGGCCCATTCCTTGGGATGATCATGCAGCTACTTGGTGGCAGGCAGATTATATTGAACCTCTTCCATCACGGCAAGGACATTGGTTTGTCCTCACTAGAACAAACACTTATTCCGGATGTGGGTTTTCCTGTCCTGTATGCAATGCTTCTGCCAAGACTATCATTTGTGGACTCATGGAATGCCTTAGCCACCATCATGGTATTCCACATAGCATTGCCTCTGAAAAGGCATTCACTTTATCACCAAAGAAGTGCAGCAGTGGGCTCATGCTCATGGAATTCAATGGTCTTACCATGTTCCCCATCATCCTGAGGCAGCAGGATTGATAGAACAGTGGAATGGCATTTCAAAGTCACAATTACAAGGCCAACTAGGTGACAATAAGTTTGAAGCCTGGGGCAAAGTTCTCCAGAAAGCTGTGTATGCTCTGAATCAGCCTCCTCTATATGGTACTGTTTCTCCCATAGCCAAGGTTCACAGGCCCAGGAATCAAATCAAAGGGTGGAAGTGGAAGTAGCACCACTCAACATCACCCCTAGTGACCCAGTTGCAAAATGTTTGCTTCCTGTAACTGCACCATTACATTCTGCTGGCCTAGAAGTCTTAGATCCTGAGGGAGGAATGTGACTCCCAGGAGACACAATGATTCCGTTAAACTGGAAGTTGAGATTGCCACCTGGCCACTTTGGGCTCCTCCTACCTCTAAGTCAACAGGCTAAGAAAGGAGTTACAGTGTTAACTGGGGTGACTGGCCCAGACTATCAAGATAAAATCAGTCTACTACTCCACAGTGGAGGTAAGCAAAAGCATGCGTGGAATACAGGAGATTCCTTAGGACATCTCTTAGGATTATTATGCCTTGTCCTTAAAGTCAAATGGAAACAACAGCCTGATTTAGGTAGGACTACAAATGGCCCAGGCCTTTCAGGAAACAAGGTTTGTATCACGCTACCAGGTAAAAAATCATGACCTGCTGAGGTGCTTGCTGAAGGCAAAGGAAACATAGAATGGGTAGTAGAAGAAGGTAGTCATCAATACCAGCTATGGTCATGTGATCAGTCGCAGAAATGAGGACTGTAATTGTCATGAGAACATGTTTGCACTTCTATACACTTGTACTAAGAAGATATCTTTATTTTTTTTCTTTTTTCTTTATCATGTGATATAAGATTTATTGACTTCATATCAGCATTTAAATGTTGTTAACTTTATATAATAGCATTTAGGTTAAGAATTAGTGTGTGCTTCTGGTTGTAAGAAGGATAGCTTTATTATGTTAGGCATAATTATGGTCTTTTTATGGTCTTTATATGGATATTATGTATGATTTCAGGAGATGTGTATGGGTTCAAGTTGACAGCGGGTGGACTTCTGATGGTTAATATTGAGTGCCAACTTGATTGAATTGAAGGATGCAAATTACTGTTCCTGGGTTTGTCTGTGAGGGTGTCACCAAAGGAGATTAACATTTGAGTCAGTAGAATGGGAGAGGCAGACCCACCCTCAACCTAGGTGGGCACCATCCAATCAGCTGCCACTGCTGCTAGGATAAAAGTAGGCAGGAATGTGGAAGGACCAGGCTAGCTGAGTCTTCCGGACTTCATCCTTCCCCTATGCTGGATGGATATTTCCTTCCCTCAAACATCAGACCTTAAGTTCTTCAGGTTTTGGACTCGTGGACTTAGACCAGTGATTTACCAGGGACTCTCAGGCCTTCTGACACAGGCCAAAGTTTGCACTATTAGCCTCCCGATGTTTGAGATTATGAGACTCAGACTAGCTTCCTGACTACTCACCTTGCAGATGGCCTATTGTGAGACTTCAGATTGTCATCATGTGAGTCAACTCTCCTAATCAACGCCTCTTGACATATTCATCTAGCTTATTAGTTCTGTCCCTTTAGAGAACCCTGACTATTACACAAGTGCTAATGCAATATTGTCAATTCTAGTATAAACCACACTTATCTCTCTTTGAGAATACAAAATAATTTTATATAGTTACTTGGGAAGAAGAAAATAAATTAGAAAACAGTAAATAAACTACCTATACTCATGTAAAGCAAGGCATTCATAAAAAATAAGAGAAAAGCAATAACTTGGGCAATTGAAAGAAGAAAGGATTGACATCAATTTGTAATGGAAAGCAATGGTTATGTCTAGTCCTGAAAAGTCAACTACAGTCTTTGGGTAATTACATGGATTCATGGTAACTGATTCCACTCTTTTGTTTACTCAGTTTTGTGAATGACACAGTGGGTCCCCAATCAGTGTTCATTGGAGTTACTCAGGGAGCTTGTTTGAAATGGAGATTTCTTGGCAGTACTCCCAGAAATTCTGATTTACCAAGTCTTGAAAGAAGTACAAGCATCTTCCCTTTAGGAAATGCCCCAGGTTTCTCTGATGCAGGTGACTGTGATTCACATTGAAGGAGACCAATAGAGAAGAAAAGGCCAACCCAAGGATGCCTACTTTCAAAATTAATAGGGTTATTAACACCTTTTTTGAAAAACAGTCTGGCCAAATTAAAGAGGAGAATATTTCTGCCCAAACATCACAAAGATTCCACACCTTTTTGTCACTTGATCACTTGTAAAGTTAACTATGGTCACCCAGGTGAATACGTTGTAAGTCAACCAGTGCTGGTTCACAGAAATGCAGGCCTAGGAACAGAGGGGAAAAGTTGAAGTGGAATGCTTTTTTGGATGCATGGTAAGCTGGGGCACAGAGATAGAGGAGGCATGAGAAGGAGGACAGACTCACAGTCCCACCTGAAAATCTGCAGAATCTCACAAGGCTATTAAGGCTCTGTTGAATGAAGCCTCAGCTTCTTTTCTGAATGTCTACTCCTTGAAAGCAACTATTCCACACTGCTTGAGTATCTGACCTCACGATGACTTTTCTTTTTTTTTTTGTTTCGGAGACGGAGTTTCGCTCTTGTTACCCAGGCTGGAGTGCAATGGCACGACCTTGGCTCACAGCAACCTCCGCCTCCTGGGTTCAGGCAATTCTCCTGCCTCAGCCTCCTGAGTAGCTGGGATTACAGGCACGCGCCACCATGCGCAGTTAATGTTTTGTATTTTTTAGTAGAGACGGCGTTTCACCATGTCGACCAGGACGGTCTCGATCTCTTGACCTTGTGATCCACCCCCCTCGGCCTCCCAAAGTGCTGGGATTACAGGCGTGAGCCACCACGCCCAGCAACTTTTCATATCTATGCCTTTGCTTAAAATGTTTCCTCAACCTAGAATAGCCTCCTTTCTTCCATGATGATTTTTTTTTAATCTTCTAAAGTCTCAGCTCATATGGAGCTTCCTATGTGACATGCTATGTTTCAGTCTTTGAAGGAATTAATTTTTCCTTCAAAAAATTACTTATTATATTCTCTCCGGGAGCACTGTGTATTTTGATTTTTTATTTGATGTATTTAGCCAGATAGTTGCGTCGCTCATGACATTTTCAGTTCCTAGAGGCCAACCAATATGGTTTCTAAATTTTCTTTTCTTCAATTGACTTGTCTGATTGCCAAGAGCCCCATATGGGAGGCAAGCTTCTATAATGGCTCCCAGTGATGCCAGTGGCCTGATATTCACACCCTTGAGTAACTCTTTTCTTTTAAGTATGGCCTGAATCGCATGGTTTGCTTCCAGTGGAGAGAATGTGGGAAAAGAGGAGATGTCATTTCTGACATGAAGTTATAAAAAGCTGACTTTCATCTTTTTATACTCTTTTTCTCTCTGTCTTGCTCATTTTGATCATGCGAGCTGCCACGTTGTGAACTGCCCAATGGAGATGCTCCTGTGGCTGGAATCTGAGAGCAGCCTCAGATCAAACAGCCAGTGAGACTCAGTCCCATGTCCAACAGCCTACAGTACACTGAATTTTGCTATCAACCACTGAGTCAACTTAATTGCAGTCTTAGTAAACAAAGCTTCACCATAAATGGATTTCTAACCCTCTAATCTGTAAAATAATGCATGTTTTTAAACTATCAAATTTGGTGTCATTTGTGATATAGCCTCAGTAACTGATGCCTCACACATAAGGAAGAAGTTTTTCTTCTAAGTTCTTGCAGCCTTCCTCCCCAAGAATTGAAGACCTGCTCATGAATAGCAGTTTAGTACCTGAGAACATCTTTCCAATAAATGATGCTGTCTTTCCACCCTTAAAATATACATATGATCCACTTCAGATTACCTGCATTATGCTCCACCCATTTTTAGGATATTTGTGACTTCATCTTCTATTTATGTGCCAGCCTCCATCCCATTTATAATTAAGATTGCCTTATTCAAGGGCACCATATTGAGAGTGCCATATGCTCTCTGCATCATTGAACATATTTGCCAGAAAGTCTTATTTCTTCCCACACTCTGCCCTGATTTTGAAGGTCTACATTGGTTCCTATGTGTTGTGTATCTTAACTAATTCTCATCATTCAATAATCCCAAGAGAGAACTTATAATGACACCATTGGGCACAAGTTAAAAAACACATAGTTTGCATATCATAATGATTAAGTACGTTTTTGTTCATCAGTTCCCAACTGAGATATTGAGAAATTGTTGATAATGAGGCTGTACTTTTTCAGTATTTCAAAAAGTCTGGCATGTTAGCTATTACATATCATTTTGTTATAAGGTTAGTGGACATATCATTTTGTAATTATATCATCTGAGTGTGCTATTATGTTGTTCAAATAATCCGATTGTCACTCTGATTAAACATAAAGCTATTTAATAAATATTGCTTTAATAAGAGTATGATGTCAGGTTGATAAAATCTTTCAATGTACAAGGGAAATTATCACAAAAGATCCCTCACAATTAAGTTATTAGGAACTCTTACTGTAGCTTGAGAATCTGATAATTCACATTTGTTGGGGATAGATAGAAATCTACCTAACTATCCCACTGTCATGTACATACTATTATATACTTATTTTTCTATTCTATTTTGAATCTTTGTTTTTTCTTTCTAAAATGCAAATTTTCATTGAATTTTGATATGTAAGCCATCTATCGAATAAGCTTAAATGTAGATAGATGATATGCATTTCACTTCAACTATATGTACATTGCAAATAAAAGTATTGCCCTTTTTGTTATATTATTGTTTATCTATGCAATGGAAATCACCTTGACAATTGTTACCACTAACTTTTTTTTTTTTTTGAGACAGAGCCTCACTCTGTCACCCAGGCTAGAATGCAGTGGCATGACCTCAGCTCACTGCAACCTCTGCTCCCGAGTAGCTGGGATTACAGGCACCCCCACAATGTTTAGCTAGTTTTTGAGACAAGGTTTCACCATGTTGGCCAGGCTGGTCTCGAACTCCTGACCTCAAGGAATCCACCTGCCTCGGCCTCCCAAAGTGCTAGGGTTGCAGGCATGAGCCACCGCGCCCAACCTACCACTAACTTTTTAAGTTAATTTTTAAGGCGGCAGATACAATTGTATGTATTTACCATTTGTACTCCAGTGTTTTGAAACACATAATCACTGTAGAATTAGTAACTCTAGCTAATTCACATATGCACCTTCTCAAGTAGTTCTAATTTTTGTAGGAACATTTTATATCCACTCTGTCAGCATTTTTCAGGAATACAATATATTAACTACAGTCACCATGTTGTACAATATATCTCTTGAATTTATTCCTCCTGATTAATTTTTTTTTTACTACTTGACCAACATCTCCCAATCACACCCTGTAAATTATTTAAAATAAATAAATGAAGCATAGACAAGTGAATATGTTCCCTGTGAAACTGTTGTCAATCTAACCCACAGAATGTGTTTTGGAATGACAGACTCCAGAGCGCTGGTCCTTGCCTGGTCATCATTAGCTGTTTGACGTTGAGCTACAATAAAAATATCTCTGAAAGTCCATTTCCTCATGCCTACAATGTGAACAAGAGCACTCACTTTGTAGGTGTACTGAAAGAATCAGATGAGTTAAAGCTATTAAAAGAGTTTATTACTTTATTCTATTGTTAATCTTATTCTAACAAAAATTAGGTACTCACTTCTCATATGGTCTGATAATATCATTTCATAACTATGGCATATAAGCAAAAAAAAATGCTTCAGAAAATTTTGTTAGAAAAATCTATATTTTTTGGTTTAAATTCTTCATGATCATACTGTGGTAAATCATAACCTTCTGTGATCTCCCTCTGCAGTTTATATGACAGCTCACTTAAAGCTAATTTCCCTGGAATTCAGCATAATTTGCATAGTTATTACTTACCAAAATTCATCAATCTGGTCAATTTATAACTACTCCTAAATTGTAATGTCCTTGAGAATAGACATCAGTCCTAATCAATTTTCTCCTTACTCACAACAAATAATGTTTTGCTCATAGATAGTGCTCTATACAAGTGATATCAAAAATGCATGAATTTACGTTGAATGTGAATTATAGATACCAATCTTGAAATTTGATTTTTTGTACATATGAGGATGATATTACTCTATGTGAAATTTTAAAAAGTAGCTCCATGTAGAAGATAACCTTAAAAATTAATTATCTAACAACTTATTCACAACTCATAATGATACAGTTGTATGTAAACTTTTTTCAATATAGCATTTAGTAAGGCAACTGACTGTTTTTTTTTTTTTTTAAACTTATTCCACAATAAATGGGACCGATTCATTACCATTTGGATAACTAATAGGATCAAGAAAAGAATTGTCTCTAGTATCATCTTTTCATTTTATAATCATATAAAATATATTCTAAGGATTTAGTGAAGTTATGTTTAGTTATCTTTATTCACTTTCTTTTTCCTTTGGTTATTTTGTTTTTCTTTTTTGAGACCGAGATCTCACTATGTTGCTCAGACTGGTCTTGAATTCTGGCCTGAAGTGATCCTCCCACCTCAGCCTCCTGAATAGTTGGGACTGCGTTACAAGCCACCTGTCTAAATAGTTACCTTTAATTAATGATGTTTGTTAAAGTAACACAAAAATCCTAGAAACATTTGCCAGTTAAAACTTTCTGATAATTTGAATGAAGTAAAGTTTGGAGTCTCTGTCTCATTAAAAATACTCAAGGTCAATGTAATAAAAACAGCAAAGCAGTAATGCATAAAAGAATTAATAGAAATCTAATAAAATTATTTGGACCTCCAACAATAGCAACACTGATTAATGACTGCTTTTTAATTAATTGGAAGTTGTTCAGTCATCACCTGAGAGTTTTTATGAAAGGGTCAGAAACAAAACATATGCTAGTTCAATCTGCAATAAGGTATACTTAAGCAATTTCATTCTTCTTGGCAGGGCAAGTGTGGGCTATTCATCTCTCATTTATTCATGATGATTATATTCCCTGCTCAGCTAGCTAGTTTGATCAATGAAAACAGTCTTAGGCATTAGAATACAAATAAAGTTTACTTTTAAGCAGTGCATTCAAACAAAATAAAAAACCCATGATTACCTATTCTTCATATAGAATCTTTAATTACCACAGGATATGTGTTTAGCCTCTTTATTTTTCATACAGCTATATAGTCTTTGTCACACCAGACTTCCTTGACAGCACTAAAATCTTTGCACTGGTCATTGAGTAGATACTGGAATGAACCAGAAGTCCATTTTAAGAACATTAGTTTGGCATCACTCTTAGATTGTGCACATATTTTTCTTATTTCTCTAAGTGTCAGTTCTGCCTATGACACAGTGAGGGGTAATATAACTTATTAGAGCCCATACCCTGTGGAATCCTAATTTTCATTTAAGTAAAAACTGGAGGCAGCAGGTGACAGTGTGACAGAGCCTGCATACGCACCAGTCGTATTGATAACTAACAAATTAGGATTCTAAGATCTAAACTTTCAGGGACCAATGACACTTGCTTCCACTGTAAAGGTTCATACTCGCTTCCATTTTCTAAATAGTTGAAGCTCAAGGCTGTGAAAGGAGTTACTATACCTCATTGCTACAGGTGCCTTCATACTATGATAATTGCTTTGACAGCCCAAGGAGCCATTGGAAAGAAAGAGACCTGCCACGGCGACAGTAGAAGCAATCAATAAACTATCTGAGACATCCATCTAGAGTTAAGGCACAAGGGCTTACTATCTTTACATCAAGGAAATAGCCACCTGTTTTGTGGTGTATTCATAGGAAAGTGTAAGTTAGATCATTTTCTACTGAATAATCTTTTATTTTAAACAATATGTTTATGATAAGAAGAAGTTATTGAAAGTCAACTACCTCTGGTCAATTGCCACTTATTGTAACCCTGCCATTGGAGCGAAAGCAACATGGTTCACAGAGATCTTATATACTGTAACTCAGACAACTCATTTTCACCTTATCGCTCAAAGATCTTAGAAAACTAAAGCTGATTTTTAAAATTATGATATAGTTTAGCTGTCCCCAAATTCTCTATAAATGAAAGCATAAAATGAGTGAGTAAAAACATATGCAACTGTAATAGGATGTGACGTGGGAAGGGAGACAGATGCCAGGCTTGAAAGCAGACTTGGGGAAAACAAGGAGAATGAGGATGGGGAGTCCTTCAAGAAGGGGAGACTGGCATTCTTTTCTCCCTATAATATGTCTGCTGGATAGCTGACTCGCTGACCTTTCCAAGCCTGGCTGCACAAAGAGGTCAGATATGAAAGAAGATGGCAAGGCAGAGAAAACCTGCAATGGAGTAGCAGCCATATGCACCTGTTTTAATGTTGTCAGGATGTGTGAATTTCCTCGTGGTAAACTGCACATAGGAGAAAGGAGCTAAAATTGAGGAATCAGGCTATCAATTCACCCAAAAAGGCTGCCTGCCAAGCAAGGGGTCCCTAGAATTAAGAAACTGTAAGGTCTACACCTGGGTGCCCAGGGCAGATTCCCATGCAGTTGGGACACCCAGAGCCCCCCAACAGCAAATAATTCACAAAATTACATGAGAATTAGCATTTGGACAACTGCTTTTAATGCCATTCCATTTCAGCCCTAAAAATAGTGGCAATCAGGCCAGGTGCGATGACTCACGCCTGTAATCCTAGCACTTTGGGAGGCCGAGGTGGGCCGATCACCTGAAGTCAGGAGTTCGATACCAGCATGGCCAAGATGGTGAAACCCCGTCTCTACTAAAAATAGAAAACTTAACCGGGAGCCGTGGCAGGAGCCTGTAATTCCAGGTACTTGCTGGGGCTGAGGCAGGAGAATCGTTTGAACCCAGAAGGCAGAGGTTGCAGTGAGTAGAGATTGCCCCACTGCACCCCAGCCTGGGTGACAGAGCAAAACTCTGTCTCAAAAAAAAAAAAAGAAGTGGCTACCAATGGAGCACTATATCAGCACCATATCAATAAATTTGTGCATTTTTAAAATTTACCTCTTTCCTTTCTATTGCAAGAAACTGGAGAAGCTAAACCCCCACCCCTAAGGAATAAAAGTTCTAATTATGTTGTCTTTGAGTTCTTTAGATATCTATTGCCATGTATCAGTGGACAACAAAATGTAGTTGCTTTTAATAACTGTAAAATATTGTAAAATTGTGATAAATATATTTTCATATTTATTACAGTTTTGTGGGTAAGAATTTGGGTAGGATTTGGCTGCGTTAATATTTCATTTCACGTGGCATTGATGAAGTTTACATTGTGGTTTTCCGCTACCAAAGTGGACTGGACCAAGGGTTCCAAGACAGCATCACTCACATTTCCAGCACACTGGCAGGTCTTGCTGGAAGGCAGAGCTTAGCTGAAGTTGTCAAACTGAGCACCACAATGTGACCTTGCCAGTATGGCTCCCTCTGGGTAGTCAGACTTTTTACCTGACACTTCAGAACTCTAACTGTTCCAATAAGCAAGGCAGAAGCTGCATGATCTTTTATGTTAGACTTACTTTTAATAATGAAAATAAAAGTATTGGGATCAGCTAAAGATGTCAATAAGGCGTGAAAAGGGGTATCTGATTATTCACGTTTGTAAGGAGGCGTTGAAGATAAACGAAACGGTTTCATGTTTACATCCTCACTGAATCGGACTGATCAAAACCCTTCAGCAGAAATACTCACAGATATTCCCTGGATGGAAAGATGGAATTAGCTGCTAAAGTGTTATAAATTTGCACCAGATGCACGACATAAAATAAGGAGGAAGCAAACGGAAGAGATTCGGATGAGATTTTTTCCAAACCTTTCAAGAGCCCATAAGTAGAACTATGGGGAGATGCAATTCTATTTATAACAACTATGTAAGAGCCAAACATCACCATTCCCACCCTGATTCACTACCTGAGAAAGTTGTGATAATAATCTTGATTATTTTGTCAAACAAATAAAATCTATAATCACTCTGTCTAGAGGAATCTATTCTGAACCAAGCAGATACTGAGTCAAAAAGTAAGTCCTAATAAAAGTAAACATTTTGAGACACTCCTTGAAGAACTGCAATTGAAACTCCTGTATATTCCACAGTGATGGTCGTTAAAAGTAAATTTGAATAGATAGTAGGAAGACGCATGAGTTTTTAAATACTCTGATGCCAGAAAATATTTCAGAATGAGTGATTTTATATGATATTTATTTCCCCTCACCTGGCCCTGTGAAATTCACAATGATACGTAAAAGGATCCTGTGTGGAAGAGAAATTAAAACTCAGTTGAATTTTTGAGGGTAAAGCATGAAAAAGGAGGGGGCCACACAATGAAATGCACTACTAGATATTCATGCAATCCTGGAAACAGGACTCATTGGCAGCTGTCACAATTTCTCTGGACTTATGCTGTGAGGAAAAGGAACAGGTTTCTGAGTTTCCCCGCGAGACCACTCAGCTGTCAGTCCAAAAATGAAAAACATCTCAGCAGGGACTCGTTTAGGAGTCTTAAATCCAAAGAACTGCAGTATAACATTGATTTTGTCCATGCCATACTTACTAACTTTACTCGCAATTATGGAGAAATTATACTGCGCAGTGTTTTCTCTGTCTAGTAATTCATTAGTGGCGATGGTTCCTTCATTTCCATCTATTGTGAAGTAGCTGTCCCCATCACTCTTCCAATCTATGAAGTACCTGTATATGAAAAGAGTAGATGCAAATGTGCAATGATTACACATTAATCATAATGACACTTAGGCTAACTTGACACAGTTCCTTATTTTTCTTCCTGTAGCTATTACCCACCTTGCAATAAAGAAGAGTGTAAATGACAGCTTCTTTATTGCAAAGTCAGTATGCTCAAGGGGAAACTGGAAATAATAAAAGATTTAGTACTCCTGCTGTTCATATTATTTTAGGGTCTTGACACCTTGAAAGCTCAGCAGAGACTAAAATTCTAAAGCTGACCATGAGTTTCCTTAACCTGCTGAATATTAAAACTTTTTCAAGCAGTAAAAAAATTCCTTAACAGTGGTTATGGCTGTGGAAATAGGGTTGAGAGAAGCACCTGGAAAATTCTACAGAGGACCCGAGCCAGAACAGAGGTAGCATCTTTGTTTCCAGAGATAGAAAAATAACATCATGGAAACAAAAGGCAAATTTTGTGTAACTGAGAATTTGGTAACTACACTAAAATATTTTCCTCAAACACATATAAAGGGATCATTGTTCTATTTCATTGCTTATTTGTTTCATTGTTGTTTTACTATATATCAGGACACATTAAAAAAAAAACAGTGACTTTGGTTAATGATGTCTCTTTATCTTTTTTATTATCTGACATATTTGATAATAGTGGATATTTCCCTCTATGAAGCAATTGGACTGAAAATTCCAAGAAAATGAATAGCAAAACAGAAAATGCATATGTTTAAATCTTTAGGTAACAGTAGATACATGGATTTATATTATGTGAAATTCTTTCTGACATGTGATTTCATTCTTAACAATCATTAACATTTTTAAATATGACCATTTGATAGATATTATTCTCAATGCTTACACATTGAGAATACAAAATGTATAAAGAATAGTAATCTGTTTTACATATGAGAAAACAGAAAGCATAGAGACATGAAGAAATTTGTCCAAATTAACATAGTTAGAAAGTTGTAGATTGATGTTTGAACCAGGTCATCTTGGTAATATAATTATCATTATATAGTCTTACCAATTTTAAATAGAACATTTTATGGGAAATGATTTTGCTCATCAAAAGGCACAATACACAAAATATTTGTCACATTTTATTCTGGCCCAGAACCAAACAGAAGTCATTTAAAACAATGGCTGAAAATAGATGGCTATATTGTTAGCCCCTTGAAATCCCCATTCCAGAGAAAGTTCTCCCCTTGTTCATTGTGAAAAGTCAGTAAAGGGATATGTATCCTAACATAACAAGCTATTATTTTGACAAGCTGGTTATTTGATACTGTAGCAGTCTGTATGCTATTTTAGTGCTAGATCACTTGCATTTATATTACTCCACACTCCTCTATATCTGTTAGTACGGGTATACTTTATTTTACGGCTCTTCACTTTGTTGTACTTCAAGCCTATTGCATGTTTTACAAATTGAATGTTTGTTGCAACCCTGTGTCAAGCAAGTCATCAGCATCATTTTTACAACAGTAAATCCTCACTTTGTGACCCATTTTGGTAAGTTTTGTAATATTTCAAACTTTTTCATTAATATTATATCTGTTAGAGTGATCTATGAACAGTGATACTTGATGATACTATTGAAATTATTTTGGGTCACAATGAGCTGCATTCATATAAAATTATAAACTTAATAAACGTTGTGTGCCCTCACTGCTTCACTAACCAGCTATTACCCCATCTGTCTCTTGCTCCTTGAGCCTTTCCTATTCCCTGAGATACAACAACATTGAAATTAAGTCAATTAATAATTCTACAATGGCCTCTAACTGTTCAAATGAAAGAGTGTCACACATCTCTAACTTTTAATTAAAAGCTAGAAATGATTAAACTTAGTGAAGAAGGCATACCTAAAACCAAGACAGTCCAAAAGCTAGGCCTCTCATGCCAAACAGCCAAGTTGTGAATGCAAAGGAGGAGTTCTTGAAGGAAATAGAAAGTGCTATTCCGGTGAAGACAGGAAGGATTAAAAAGCAGTGAGTCTTATTGTGGTTATAGAGAAATTGTAGTGGTCTGCATAGAAGATAAAATCATCCACACACATTCCTTTAAGCCAAAAACTAATCCGGAATATGGTCCTGGCTGTCTTCAATTCTATGATGGTGGAAAGAAGCAAGGAAACTGCAGAAGAAAAATGTGAATTAGCAGAGGTTGGTTCATGATGTTTAAGAAAAGAAGTCATCTCCACAACATTGAAGTGTAAAGTAAAGCAGGGAGAACTTATGTAGAATCTGCAGCAAATTATCAAAAAGATCTAAATAAGATCATTGATGAAGGTGGCTACACTAAACAACAGATTTTAAATGTTTAAAGAACAGCCTTCTATTGGAAGAAGATGCCATCAAGAACATTCATGGCTAGAAAGGAGAAGTTAATGCCACTTCAAAGCTTCAAAAAACAATCTGACTCTCGTAGTAGAGGCTGGTACAACCGGTAATTTGAAATTGAAGCCAATGTTCATTAACCATTATAATAATCCTGGAGCCCTTAATAATTTTGCTAAATCTATCTGTCTGTTGCTGTATAAATGGAACAACAAAGCCTGGATGACAGCACATCTTTTTACAGCATGGTTTACTAAATATTTTAAATCTACTGTTGAGACCCACTGCTTAGGAAAAGAAATTCTTTCCAAACATTACTGATAATTGACAATACATCTAGTCACCCAAGAGCTTAGATGGAGATCTTTAAGGAAATGAATTTTGTTTTCATGACTACCAATGCAACATCCATTCTGAAGATCATGGATCAAAAAAGTAGTTTTGACTTTCAAGTCTTATTATTTAAGAAATACATTTTGTAAGGCTATAGCTACCAAGATAGTGATTTATATGACAATTCTTGACAAAGTAAATTGGAAATCTTATGGAAAGGATTTATCATTTTAGACGCCATTAAGAACATTTGTGATGCATGGGAGGATGTCAAAATATCAACATTAACAGGAATTTGGAAGAAGTTATTCCAACCCTCATGGATGACTTTGAGGGGCTCAAGATTTCAATGGAGAAAGTAACTGCAGAGCAGTGGAAATAACAAGAGAACCGAAATTAGAAGCAAAGCCCTAAGATGGGACCGAATTGCTGCAATTTCCTGACAAAACTTGAACAAATAGGGATCTCCTTCTTATACATGAGCAAAGAAGGTAGTTAATTGAGATGAAATCTACTTTTGGCTAAGATGCTATGAATATTATTGAAACCACAACAAAAATTAGAATATTATGTAAACTCAGTTAATAAAGCGGTAACATGTCTTAAGAGGATTGATTCCAATTTTGAAAGACATTCCATGAGAGGTAAATGCTACCAAACAGCATCACATGCTGCAGAGAAATACTCTCTGAAAGGAAGATCAACTGATACAGCAAACTTCATTGTTTTCTTATTTTAAGCAATTGCCACAGCTACCCCAGCTTTCAACAACTACCACCCCCCATCAGTCAGTAGCCATCCAGGTCAAGACAAGACCCTCTACCAGCAAAAAAGATTACAACTTGCTGAAGGCTCAGATATCTTCAGTGTTTTTTTATACAATAAAATATTTTAAATTAAGGTATGCACTTTTTTGTACTTTTTAAAATAGCATAATGCTATTTCATACTTACTACACTATGGTATAGTGTAAACGAGATGTTTATATGTACTGGAAAACCAAAAACAATGTTTAACTTGCTTGATTTCAATATTTGCTCTAGTGGTCTGGAACCAAACCTGTAATATATATCCAAGGTATGTATGTAATTAATTTCTGAACTGCAAGATGCTTTTAGTATTTATTAGGTAGGGTATGAGCCATGCTGTAAATCTGATTTTGACAGATTTCAAAATTTCTTCTGTTTATTGGAGGAGTGAGAAAGCATTAATGTCTTCCAACTTCAATGCGGCACCTTAGCTCACATGAATGCTCTCGAAAATTAAAAATGAAGTTAAGGCACACCTAAAGATCAGGGAACACAGAGTATAATAAGCTTAATTCTCTATAGTGCATATTATTTTCTGAACAAGAAAGCATTTCTCAAAATACTGCTTTACAGCACCTCTATTTAACTTGCCATATGCCTAATTTAAGAGGAAAATTGCCACTGACACTCCTTATAACTGTAGTATTTCTGAAAGAATTGCTGATGTAGGCTAACTGTGTTCAGTTTTTCAATATATTAAGTACTTGCTGAGTGTCTGCTATACACCAGACATTGTTCTAGAGATGAGGCATATAAAAATAAGTAAAGTATGATGCCCATCTTTGAAGACTTTAGTTGGGAAGACATGTATAAAAAGACTGCTTCAAGGCCTGAAAGAGAGATAATAGAGAAGGCCCTATAGGACTGCCAAGAAAACACACTGAATGTAAAACTTGTGGTTCAGGCCATCCTTCCTGCACATAATATTTGGCTTACATTAGAAGTCCATATGGAAATCATTCAAAAGGAGGTTGAAGCAGAAAAACTGAGGGGAGGGATAGAAGATGTCTTAGAAAGCTGCAACAGCAGCTGCAAAACCATGCAGGTCGTGAAGGGGACTATAATTTGCTCAGAATTACTACAGAAAGCTATCTGAGAAGCGCATTAACATGAAAAAATAAGTGATTCTGGTTAAGAAAGATCTTATACATTATGATTAAGGAGGTAGGATTTAATTCTGTAAGAGATGAACACTAATGAAGTCAATTATTAAAATATGGGTTGGAGGTAAATCGCTTTGAAAGTGTATGGTGGATGTATTTGAGGACAACATGACTGTAAGTGATTTTTGTGTGTGCTGCAGAATCTTGACAAGAGACCAACAGAGTTACCAGGGCTGTAAAGAGACTGGATTCAACGGGTTATGAGGAGGAGCTGAAATAAATATGGATATGTAGACCAGAGAAGAAAAGACACAAGAACACCCTAGCTACCTTTAATCGGATAAGGATGTTCATGTAGGCAAGGCGTTAGATTTGCTTGCTATGTTTCAGTGGAATTAAGATAGGACACAGAATGGAATCTCCATAAACATGGATTTCAGATAAATATAACAAAGAATTTTATGTCATGGCCGCAAAATGTTAGAATATATTTCCTTAAGAAATAGTAAGAACCAGGGATTATCAAGCATCAGCTATTCCAAATACTTGGGGCAGATGTGGTAGAAAAAAATGTAAGCATGCTTGGGAGAGTCTTAAAGTACTTACAACACATGGATTCTACTATCTCTTAGAGAGAATGAAATCTGTTTGTCTTATTGAGCATGAAACTTACTGTTTTCCAATGACTTTTTCCTACTCTTACTCTTGATCTGACTTCAACAAACACATTCCACTCCAACCATGCCAGCACCTTCTCACTTTAAAAAATGCTTCAGGCCGGGCGCGGTGGCTCAAGCCTGTAATCCCAGCACTTTGGGAGGCCGAGGCGGGTGGATCACGAGGTCAAGAGATCGAGACCATCCTGGTCAGCACGGTGAAACCCCATCTCTACTAAAAAAAAAAAATGCAAAAAATTAGCTGGGCATGGTGGCGCGTGCCTGTAATCCCAGCTACTCAGGAGGCTGAGGCAGGAGAATTGCCTGAACCCAGGAGGCGGAGGTTGCGGTGAGCCGAGATCGCGCCATTGCACTCCAGCCTGGGTAACAAGAGCGAAACTCCGTCTCAAAAAAAAAAAAAAAAAGCTTCAATTTCTCATAAACTTTATTGAGATATAACTCACATGCCATTCAACTCACCCTTTTAAACTGTACAATTCAAATATCTTAAATATATTCACAGAGTCATGCAAGAATGTTGTCATTTTTGGGAAAGATTTTAAGTTTGTTAACTCTAACACTTTTTATTTATTGGATTAAGCTCCAATTATCTGGAAATTTCACTTATACAGGATAAAAGTTGTGAAGGTGTAAGGAAATAAAGTAATACTTTACCTAGGGAGTTTGAAATAAGAAACTTTTTTTTTTACTAGATTCAAAAATTACTGGCTTGGTGTGGTGGCTCAGGCCTGTAATCCCAGCTCTCCGGGTGGCCAAGGCGGGCAAATAACTTGGGTTCAGGAGTTCAAGACTAGCCTGGCCAACATAGTGAAACTCCGTCTCTACTAAAAATACAAAACTTAGCCAGGCGTGGCGGTGGGTGCCTGTAGTCCCAGCTACTTGGGAGGCTGAGGCTGAGGAATTGCTAGAACCCAGGAGGCCGAGGCTGCAGTGAGCCAAGATCCCACCAATGCACTACAGCCTGGGTGACAAGAGTGAAACTTCGTCTCAAAAAAAGAAAGGAAAAAAATATTGATTTTTTTAATAAATATATAAGTGGTCCCTGGTGGATTATTTTATTAGAAACTCTCAAATACAACTGAGAGGAATCACTGTTTTTCTAATATTTTTAAAATATTTTTAAAATATTTCAAATTTATAATAAAGTTGTAAGAACAATAAAATAAAATTCCAAACACCTTTCACTTATACTTCTTATGTTAATCATGCTTTTCCAAGAACAAAGATGATTCGTTTGTCCCAGTATTGATAAGGTAAACATAAGCCACCTGGTTAGGGAGATGAATAACCCATTTTGAAAATAAATATTTCCAGACCTTATCTCAGAGTAAAGCCAATATAGACAAAGGTAAAGTTTCTGTAATTTTAAGTAATTCTGATGCTTATTCTGCTTGAAACCTAATGATCTGAATGAGTGTTTGGCAGATGCTTTTACCCTCTATTCTAGATATCCTGGGCATATGTTTTCTTGGGGTGAATTAGATTAACCTTGTTTCCAAATTGACTTCCCCTCACCCCCCTACATACTAGTCTTCCAACTAGCCAGGCAGAAATTGTCAAGTCAAACCCCACACTGCTTCTATTCCTTTCTCTATTAGCATAGTAAAAATTCTGCAACATCAGATTCACTGTGGGATGGGCAGGGTGTTCTGTGAAGTGTCATGAAAGTACATCATCTTGTACCTAAAAGGATTGTGGTTACACTGGAGAAACTCTAAAAGATAAGAGAGCCTAGTACAATCATATGCTGCAAATCTTGAAAAAGCACAAGAGGTGGGGCGCTGCCGTTCACTCCTGTAATCCCAGCAGGATTTGTGAGACAGGTGGGCGGATCATGAGGTCAAGAAACCAAGACCATCCTGGACAACATGGTGAAACCCCATCTCTACTAAAAATACAAAAATGAGCTGGGTGTGGTGGCAGGCACCTGTAGTCCTAGCTATTCAGGAGGCTGAGGCAGGAAAATCATTTTAACCGGGCAGGCGGAGGTTGCAGTGAGCCGAGATCACCCCGTTGCACTCCAGTCTAGGCAACAAGAGTGAAACTCTGTCTCAAAACAAAACAAACACAAAACAGAACAACAACAACAAAAATGCACATGAGCTTTTGTAGAGTCAAGGTTTCAAGTTGTCTGACTTTGGTACCATTAAGCAACAGATATGCACTTCATATAGTCATTAGTTTTTATTGTTTGATAATCTCTACCTTCTGATTAGGTTGTTTAAACCATTCCTGTTCAACTGTTAATATTGATAAAATGATATTTGCATTCACCATTTTATTTTTTAGGTTTTCTATATTTTTCATGTATTTGTTGTTTCTCTATTTCTTCTCTCTTGCTTTCTTTAACAATAAGTGAATTTTTCTAGTGTGAAATTATTTCTTTAATGAAATAATTTAATTTCTTATCTGCTTTAAGTTTTACCATATATGTCTTAACTCATCACATTCACATTCATATTAACTTAGAGTAAAATATAGAAACGTTTCTTCTATGTAGTTATGTGAAATAACTATATATATATATATATAATATATATATATATCCATATATGTCACAAGTCCAATAAAACATTGTAATAATTATTAATTTTTATAGTTTTATGTAATGTTTGCATCCGACTCCTCCTGGTAAGATATTATATCCCTTGACTGGTTGCAAAGGGAAGAAAAACCATGTCTTTTCAACTGCACTTGCGAGATAGGCATTTCTTGAACTCCTGACCTCAGGTGATCCACCCACCTCGGCCGCCCAAAGTGATAGGATTACAGGTGTGAGCCACAGCGCCCAGCCGGAGATGGGCATTTCTTCCATCGAGCCAAGCTGGGACATAGGAGTTGGAGGGAGGGAGCAGGTTCTGCGTTGAGTCACTGTCTTTGCTATTCTTACCAAGTTTTAGTAGCTTTTCTTGAATAAATTGTTCTTTATGTGGTGCATGCCCTTAGAAAATTTTCCAGAGACTGTAAATGAATGTCTTATTTTTAATGAAATAAATTTCATTTTCTCTTGTTTCACTGGGTAGTGTGTCTACAGAGAGCATCCTGCTGCCATCCATTAAGTGGAGATGCCACTAATTTTTGAAATTCCCTTATTCTTTCTCTGATGAATTCCAGTTAATCTGCAGATATTTTTAGAAGATTTTCTTTAATTCCATCTTTGAAAATTTCTTCAATGAACAGATCTCTTTGATGCTAATGGTGTTCAGCTATTATGTAGATATTGACAAATGTAACACAGCTTGTATACATTTTGCATATGTGATGTGATTATCCTGCTTATCCAAACCTTGTTAACTTTCTTGAGAGCAGAGACTAGGTCTGTTCATCTCAGTGTTGCCAAGGACCCAGCATGCTATTTGTGCATAGCACATGCCACTTAAATATTGTATTGAATTCATTGCACAGAACCTATTCTTCCGGCCTATATAAGAGTTACTTATTTCTACTTCAAGACAACATATTTAGAGCTTTAAGACTGTCTTATTTGTGACAATCAATTATTTCTGGTTTACTGAGGACTTTCTCAGTTTTTACACTGAGTGTCTTTAGGCCCAGAAAACTCCTCAAGAATTTTCCCAGATATAAGATTGGGAAAATTGATCACCTTGTTTATAGTTAATATTTTAGCATATGTTATAATTTACCAAATTGATTCGAACAGAAGTCTAACTTTGTACAGTGAATCACTATATATACAGGTCATGTTTAATTGTAATTTTAGTTGTTTTTGATAACAAGTTTAAAATTCAAGAACTTAAATAATATATACATAAAATAATATGTTTATCTCTCAGTTCTAAGTTTCTATATATCTATCAAGCAGGCTCCAATACTGTAAGCTTAATATACATACTTAATTTTTTAGTTCATTCAGCCTAACACTGAGGTAGAGTTTGAAATACATAAATTAACCATCACGAAGATGCAATTAAATATACCATGAAGAACACTAATTTTTTGTACATAAAAGACTAGGGTAATATACATTTTATTTACTTACCTTGTGCAATTAGTTTAGGGATCTTTCCTTCCAATATCTATTCTCCTTATGTTCTATAAAATTTGGAAAATAATACATGCCCAACAGTGTAAACATGAATGTTATAAAAATGAAATAAGATAAAGTATATATGGCATAGGGATAGAGTCATGAGCATCATTGTGTGTGTGTGTGTTCTTTTTTCTTTTTCTCCCTCTCTTTTTCCATATTATTTTGGATTACTTCCCAGATAAAAATCCTTCCTTACCCACAGATTTTCTTAACTGGCATGAAGTCATGGCACACATAACCTTCAACTTTCTAATACTTGAACTATAAAGCTCCCACACAAACTCGTAAAGTACAAACCACAAACACAAATATCCAGGCTCTGTTTCACACAATGGTGCTTGTGTTTGGCTGTCATTCACTACTTTCTGTTATCTAATTTTTAGCTCTGTCACCTTGTGAGAGTTAAGCTCCTTTCTCTGCATGTTATCCCCCAAAGAAGCTTTATATGTTCTGTAATATGGCCGAAACATATTTGAACTGTTTCTATTTAGCTAAGCATCTTCAGCATCTTCTCATAGTTAGCCAGGTCTTAGTCTATAGACCTAATACTAGCTCCTGGCGTCTTCCCACCCAATGCTGTATCTTTGCGTGGCTGATTAAACTCTGTGCCTGGCTAAAGCATACATATCAGACAATTACCATTTTCTATTGTGATTATTATTATCCAGTATAACAACTGGGAGACATTAATAAGAAAAGGCCATTGATGAACTTGCAATGAAACCATTCCTACATTTTTCTGGACAATTTTTTAAAATATACGGCCCAGTGCTAAAAGGTATAGAAATTCTGAGGAGTTACAACCTCATAGTGTGAACCATCGCATGTTTCTGCTGTTGGTTTACAACAGTCCACTTAACAATCTAATGGTAAAATATTATTGGAATTGCAAGTAAGCACAGCAGTATAACATAAATGTGTAATTTGCCTTAACAGATGAGTTTCAGTGAGCCAAAGACTAAAAAGGAAAGTTTGTTTGAGTCACCTGATACTTCTTTGGTGAGTAGATGAGATTTAAATGAAAAAATAATTATATGTTTATAATCTGCATATAATAAATCTAGAGTTTATATAATTATAGACAGTGATTGTTGCTAAATAAAAACAGGTTTTAACAATTGAATAGAAATCAGACATTTAAAACATTAACCTAGTCTGCGCAGACCACTTGATAGAGTGCAATTTATTCCTATCCTATATTGTAAATTAGTTTTCAGAAAATTTTAAAAATTTTGTTCTATTTATTAAGTAATCATTTCCTTTAAAATTGTACTTTTCAATTTGCTTAGAAACTCTCTCACCATTAATGGAAAAGCAAAAGTTGGTCCTGTCCCAATTTTCAACTACATATGTAACAAGAACTTGATGCTACAAAGTTACTCTGAAAGTATTACATCTCATCCTCTAAGCAGTAAAAATCTGGTAATAATAATACAGGTGAAGGTAGAAAATATTCTTTTGTTCAGGTGATGATAATAAGTCAAAATGACTTTACTCTTATCTCCTCTTTGTTGCCAATATCTTTGTTTTGTCTTTTGGCAGACAACTAAAGGAAGTAAATTCAGTTCAATTCATGTTAACAAACATTTTACTGAGCACCTAAGCCACCTGCAACAACACATCAGCTGTAACTTCTCCGTCAACAATCACAAATAAATTCCACAAATTTCCTCTCAAACTTTTTAAACTACCAGTTGCTAATTTCCTATCAGTTTCTGTTTTTTCTTCTCTTCCGCCTCATTTTCACTTTCCCCTTACTAAACTTAAAAGTTGTATCTTAAATGGTTTAGATGGTTGCCATTGCTTGTTTTAAATGTTTGATGAAAAACTAGGTATTTATAAACGTATAATCATTTAATAAAAGTAAGCCTTCTGTCCTCAAATTTCCCGTGTGAACACACGTGATATGGTTAAAATAGATCTCTAAAGAAGAAGAAATATACCATAATCTAAAAAATGTTGAAATTATAATTGTTACATTTGTATTTTTTTCCCAAGTTGCTTAAGCTTTCCTTTGCCCCTAACCATGCCTTTTTTCTTTTTTTTAAGAATAGTCGTACACGGTCTTCTGCGTATTGTCTTATGGATCTGGAAGTCAACTTCAAAACACTTTCTACTCTGCCATTCTGTTGGTACATCTGACCGATGTATTTCGTCTTTAACTCAGAGTAAAAATAGTTTTATCTTTGAAAAGAACTTCTGCCCCCAAAGCTTTATACCTGACATTTAGTTTACTCTTGAATTAGCGTGTTCTAATGGAAAGAAAATGAGGTTTACACAAATAATGATTAAGTCTTGGCTCTGTACTTAATAGCTTTAAACATCCTGAGTCTCAGTTTTACCACCTGGTAAAAAATGCAGACTGTAATACCTGACTAAATAAGAATGTGCGCAGTCAATGTTGATATCTTCTGCTGAGAAATGTCTTTGACTCTAGACCTTCAAAAGTCCCTTATTCTGGACTTAGTGGTTGCCAGCTCATTTCAATTTTTCCCTCCCTTTCATGTCACAGAACTTTCCTAATTTACTCAGACATCAAAGGCACCTTTTGGCTTTGCTCATGTTCTCCCCATAAAGACTTGTCAAATCCCTCTAGACAGCATCTGTTGCTTCCTTCTTAGAAAACTGTATCACTTTTTAAACTTTACTTACCTATTTGAATTGGTGTTAACAGTTTCTCTCAAATGAGAATAGCAAAATAACTCTTTTATGTTGTTTATTATACAGAAAGTTTCTTTCAAGTATGAAGAATTAATTACTGAATATATTGTTCTATTCATAATACAGAGTACTTACATATGTGAATTGAATTATTTTATCTGACTTTTCTCATTGATAATGTCCTGGTCATACTTCAAGCCTGGAATACCTTAATTTATATTTTTTAATATTCAAGTATATTTATTCTGAAGTCTTTTTGAGAGAGCTTCATTATAACTATTTTGTTGAACTAAGTGCAATGGCTGTTATACCAGGTCACCACTGAATTTATTAACTCTTGTTAGGAGTTACGGTCAAATGGCTCTGAAGAATGGTGCTGTTTTACCTAGAGCTGCTGACCATTTGACACCCAAATATAGACATCATATTAGAAAGAAAGCTTTTATTTTCCTCCTTTTCCTTCTAACTAAGCTTGCATTTCCTGCTTGTGATTAGTCTATTCCTCAGCTAATTTGTCCTCTGAAAATTACACATATTCTCTTAACTGAATGCTCTAGAACAGCTTATGAAATGATTCATTTCTCTTGTTTCCTATTGATCACTGATTATTACAGTATTTTTAAAGAAGAGCATTTTATATTTATTGTTTATATATTTAAAGTTACTCTTTTAAAATATAAATAATGTACAAAATCTCAAATACTTGTGACAAAGGGGCTATTCTACTAAAGAAATTATAGAAAGAAGAAAAAGAGCTATGACATTTGTATTTACATAGTATACTCTCTCAGCACTTGGAGGTAAAGCAACGAAACTGAATCTCTAGCAGGCAAGAGTTAAACCCAGGTGGTCCAGGTCAGTAACACAGACCATGTAGACTACAAAGACAAGGACATTCTCTCATTTGGGGGGAGTTACAAAGAGCTTAACAGGGCTAGTTCATACCCTAACAAATATCTGTTACTTAGTCATTGAGATTTCCTTAGGTGTATCAGCAGAATAATGTAAAACCTGTTTGAAAATTAAAGCAAACTCAGTATTGGCTAATTAGTTTAAATCCATCTTAAAATTGGAGTTGCAGATCTGTATCACAAACCCCTTGAGTTTAGTCAACTTTAAACCCTTAGTTATGCCTAAATTGTACAAGAACTTCGTAGTTCTCTCAAAAAAATAAAAAGAACTTTATCTCAAGTAATAAGGTATAATATGGTGATTTGTTTACATGCAAAAAAAAAAGTTACTAAAACAGCTATACACTTTGAGTTTTGTGTGTCCAGACTGGTCAATGTCACTATTGTCATAATCCAATGCAACATTTTTTCAGGTTTAATTATGTTGTTGTAATTACTTTTAAACATCTGCAAAGTGTATATAATACTTTCAGGTATATAGCAGAGTCCATAGCTAATATATTTTAAAAGATCAAATATCATACATTTTTACTGCCTTGTGTTGACATTCCAGCCACTTTGCTTAATTTTAATTTTATTTTCATCAATTTTAGAATTACATAGCAACTCAAAAATTCAGGTTAGCATTTCAATCACATTTAAGTAGCAGACCGATTAGTAGTGTGACCTTTGAAATTTGGCTGCTTCTGTTAAAATCATTGTCTTATTCTTTCTGAAGACATACTATGATCTTGGGCCTCATGTCCCATTCTGTAAACTAATGTCAGCTTCAATGCTAAAACAAATCTGAGCAATGGGCTAAGCTCAGTACCCAGCACAATTTAGCTGTTACGATGTTACTACATGTAATAAAATGAATGTGACATAAATAAAATGAATGTGTTTCTCTTGGTACATGTTATTTGCAATAGTTCCTTTTATATTGACTGTCAGTGACTTGGCCATTTGTAGAGGAAGCAAAAATAACTTTATTTATAGAGAAAAATGTAGTTCTCCGTAATTTATTAGCTAACAGCAAATTCTGAAAAAATGTATTCTCAACCATTCACTTGGTGTACATTTGGAGACAATGCTATTTTTTTCCACTGCAAACTAAATAAGCATGTATGCTAGTAAAGTTATCAACTTTGTTTGCCATTGTCAGCTACAGATAGAATTCTATTGTAAGAGGCAGATTCACATGGACCAATAACTTGGTAACCGCTTGGATAAAGCATATATATCCAATTGTCTCACTGGGGATAGATTTCACCGAGTTTGTGTGCAATGGCTACCCAAAGAGATTAAGGAGAGATCAAAAATAGGCAAATTAAGTTATTGATAAATTTTAAGATTCAGAACTAGTATAAAGAAATTTGAAGATGTGGTATACCAAAACTCAACTCTTCTCAATTCTATTTCTTCCAGTTAAAATAGTTGTTCACCCTCTTTTATTTCCTTCATCCTAGACTTCTGCCATCTTGAATATCAAAACGGTATATATATTTCATCATTTATAATTCATTTGTCCCACTTCCCAGTATCTTCTTCATGTCCTTCATATCCCGTGAAATCACCATATTGAACCCTATTGCGGTACTTACCAGACTTTTCCTTATGACACAAATACATATAATGCAAAAAATGAAAAGATACTTGAGAGTTACGACTATATTGAACAAGGCTTCATATACTACATGCATAATTAATTTAATTTTAAAAATTTTCTTGGTGTAAAAGATATATTCTAATGTATAATACAATGTACTAATAAAATGCAGTATGTATATGCATGTGTATATGTGCATGATGTGCATGTGAGTTTTTACAAATCTAATATAGGTAGATCTGTATCTACATGTATAAATATACTGTCTTTTTTCTTAAGGGCTCATACACCTGGTTGTTCTGGTATGATCTTTATAGGGATTAACCTCTGTTAGCAAATTATAGTCCAGTTGATCTCTGTTTTCTTAGCACAAATTTTTCTTCTTCTCTTTCTTGTTTGCTTTTTTTTCTTTTTCCTTTTTTTTTAGTAAAATGATGTCTCAGTTTCTTTGCTTCTATAAATGGAGTTAAAACAAGCTAAACACCCTCAGTACATTTGCAAGGAGATCACATGCAAAACCAACTTCAGAGAAATAATTCTCTTGTGGGTCCTAAACACTCAGTATAGCACAGTTATAGAAAAGATGAATAGGGCAAAATCCCCAGAGATTAACATATCCAGCGACTCCTGCCGTTTCTAAATTCTGCATCTCCTTTTATTGGTTTGTTTATCCCCAAGTTTCTTTGAGGTATTCCATATGACACCCTCTCTGCTTTTTCTTTTTATGTCCACCCATTTGTACAAAATATCTATTTTTTTCATTTAACATGTTTTGTATTGTTTCTGTGTTTTTGATTCCTGCATAACATCAAATGATCTAAGAATTTATAATATAATCTTTAGAGGTACTTTGAGTCCTAGCTATTGTTAAAAGCCAGCATTTACCTGCACTTAGAATTAATAAAGTAATTCATGAAGAATAGCTTTGGTATAGAAACTAACACACTATTTTTTCTTAATGTGAACTTTAAAATGCTCTTTCATGTACAGTCCAACCCCTTGCTTTGAATAACTTTAATCAGCTTTTCTCATTTTAGATTTTATTATTTAGTGGATAGAAAATTACTTCTCCTTTTTTTCAAAGCATGTTTTCTGAGAAAGTACTGAAGATTCATATAGGTATTAGAAGAAGAATATTATCCAAATATATTATAGAATATTCATTAGGACAAAACAGTTAATCTTTTCTCAGCCCTCCATGTCTTATCTCTTCCCTTTAGTATTCACAATGTGAATCTTAATATAATGTAAATATTCTCAAAATCATCAAAGAAGCCTCTGACAACAAGTGCATGATTATTTGCAAAGCTACAGGGTCATAATCCATACAAAAACAAATGTGATTTTTTAAGGTAGCATTTTCTATTAGTTAATGATTAGAGACAATTGTGAGCCAACATTTGAAACAAATCTAAGGTTTGAAATACTGAAATTATTGTAGATTCTCAGGTATATTTCTAAATATATAAATGAAATAACTGTGTTAATTTTTCTTCATGCAGAAAACACAAATGAATGCTATGCCATTTGAATATTTAGTGGAAATTAGTATTATAGAGGTCAAGTCATTCATTGAACAAATATTTATTAACTAGCCACTTGTGCTAGGCAATATTTTAGGTGTGTGGGATCTATCAATAAAAATGTAGAAAAATCTCTGCCCCTGTACAGTTTATACACTAATGGGAAGAAGAACAAAATAAATCACATAAGTAGCTCTAAATATGCCAGATACTGCTCTAGAAACATTATCCCATCACTTCATTTAATCCTCACAAAAATCTTATGATGTCGATGAGAACAGAGAATGGACAATTTTTCAAACATTTATTATGTTATATATACGGCTATACAATATCACATGATAGCTGGGCCCCTCTTTCTTCTCTATCCCAAAGTGTATTGTGTTTGAACTTAGGGCTTTGCATATGTGATAAGGTTTCTGTCATATTGAAAAGGGCCGTCAAATGCAAACGAGCTACTTTGATACTTTCTTAATCATGAATATTTAAAAAATCAATTGCAATTGATTACAGCAATTTTTACAAAAGTGTGGTGAAAGGACTAGATTTGGGATATAAGATGATTTTTGGTGGAAACAGACATTTTATTTTTAACAACTAATTAGTAATTTAATTTAATATTACATTCTACTTATGGTAGTTGATAATGATTTTCTGATTATTATTTAAATTACTTGATTTTAAGCATGGATTTTGGTTACAAAGATTATTAAACAAAAGCATAGATATGATAACAAATACAGATGCTCCTTGACTTACCGTGAGGTTTCATCTCAACAAACCCTCATACGTTGAAAATACCTTAAGTTGAAAATGCATCTAAAACACCTAAGCTACTGAACATTGTTGCTTAATAGTCTACCTTAAACCTGCTTAAAAAACTTATGTTAGCCTACATTTGGACAAAATCATCTAACACAAAGCCTATCTTATAATAAAGTGGTGAATATCTTATGTAATTTATTGAGTGAAAAAAAGTGAAAAAAAGAATGGATGTGTAGGTATTCAAAGTATGGTTTCTATGGGATGCATATTGTTTTCACACCATTACAAAGTCAAAACATCATAAAATGAATCATTACAAGTCGAGGAACAATCTGTACATGGTTGAATTGTTCTATTAACCACTGTAATTCTGAGTTTATATATGCAAGTTGAAATACATAAAATAGATGTACTTCACACCATCATTACGTTATTATTTAATACTTTTGACACGGATTAAAATTAAATGAATAATTTTCAAATTTTATAAAAAATATAATTGTTTTGTTTTTAAATTTATTTCAAGGATAACAAACTTTTACAGGTTTAGAACAAAAGAAAAATGGCACATATTGAGCAAAATGACCTACTGAAATCTTTCTGTAACCTAAATCACTAATATGCAAAGTAAATAATATGTTTCAATGTAACTGGAAAATCAACAGTTTTAAATTTCTAAACTCAAGAGCTTGCTGTTATGAAAAGCCCTTACCTCACCAATGGTAGGTATACTTAATCCAGTCTCACTTGACTTACTAGAAATTGTTTCTGTGAATGGTATAATCACAGTGCCTACCTCAAAGAATATACAGCATTAGAGACAAGAAATCAGTGCATCAAAAGGCAAAAAGTAGAAAAGTAAAGAATAACTCGAAATTAAGCTGGGACCAATCATTGAGAGTAAGGAACCAGACATGGTGTATTTACTAGTCATTAAACCAAAGAGAACCTTTCTTCAAAACAGGGTCAGTCCTTGGTTATGACATTGATGTGGCTCTTTGCTGTGCTTAGTGATGATGATGATGATGAAGATGATGATGATGATAAAATACCCAAGATCCTAAATTAATAACTTGCATAATAACTCTGTGAAAAGACAGCTAAGCAAAGGAAAACTAAACAGAGCACGCCTAAACAAGTCAGGTAATTTTACACTGTAATGCTTAGTTTTCACAATGTATTTTCAGTATCATTCTTAAGTGAGTAAACATATTTTCAGAACAAGGAAAGATGATGCCTCATACCCCATGTTTCCTTAGCTGACATTTTTCAAGTTTGTTGTTCACTCCAAGGACATGGAACAAAGACAGGTTTCATGTTGACTCAAAAACAGCTCTGTTTTTTGACAGCCCCTCGTGGGGATCAATTAGATACATCTATGTCAAGTGAGCAGGCTGCTACTCATTAGAACTAAGACTTGGTACACTACTTTATATCAGCTGCTAGCTACTGTGACATAAAAAGTACAAAATAAAAAACATACTTACAGCAGGAGAATTTCTTTCATATTAACCTTCCTTTGTTCTTCACACCGGGGTCTTGACTCTAACAATTTTCTTGAATTTGAAAGTTTGTATCTTTGCCTAATAATGTTTTCTACTTAGGAAAGTTTTGATTTTTCTAGTTGTTAAGTATTGCACTAAAATCGTGTTTTTCTTAATATTTTGGCCCCATCATTCTTTTATATCTTCAAAATAGAACCTATAGTAAATTAAACAACATAACATGTTCTCTAGATACATAATTTCTGCATCTACATTCTTATTGACCTGCAAAGAGTTTCAATTAATCTTTATTTACTTTTTATTTTGCTGCAAACTTCAATATTTTTTCAGTGACTGCCCATATTTTTTAAAAAACTGTAAATCTATTCATCAGGCATCTTCTGCTTTTATAATTATGAACATGTGCTTCAGAAATAAAATACTGATAAATAATGTTAGAATAATACATCATAGTTACCAAGGCAGCAGATTCTGGAGAATACCTCAACAAATATTTTCTCTCTGTGTGTGTGTGTGTGTGTGTGTGTGTGTGTGTGTGCGCGCGTGCATGCAAGTGCATCTAGCCCTATAAATCATATTTGGTTTTCTGGAACCTAACTGGAATTGAATCATGTTGTCATATGTACATGTAAAACAATAGTTTCAATCCAGTGAGCAAACTGGTTAGCATTCAGCCTGAAATGTAGGGGTGCTCAATAATTGTTATACTTATTTCTTTTTAAAAGATAGATGAGCTTTTATTAGAGTTCTCTCCTGATTATAGATTCTCTTCAAGAAGAAAAGCATTTTTATGGACTGAATGTTTATGTTTCCCCAAAATTCCTGTGTTGAAATTCTAATGTCTAATATATGATATTTCGATATGGGGCTTTGTGGGGGTAATGAGGTCCTGAGGGTGAAGCCTTCATAAATAGGATTAGTGTCCTTCTAACAAAAAACCCAGACAGCTCTCTTTCTTTTTCTGCTGTGTGGATACAAGGACATGACTTTCTGTTAAATAGAAAGCAGGCCCTTATTAAACACTGGATCTCTTGGCACATTGATTATAAGCTTTCCAGTTTTGAGAAACAAGAGACATATATGTCTGTTGCTGAAGCTACTCCATCTACAGTAATTTCTTATAGCAGCCTTAAGTGACTATAACAGAAGTTGCTACCAAGCAGTAGGGGTGCAGCTATAAAAAATACCTAAAAATGTAGAAGTAACTATGAAACTGGGTAATGGGTACGGGCCGGAAGAGTTTTGAAGTGCTAAAATTATGAATGTTTAAAAATATTGTGTAAAGGGCACAGACAACTATAGAGAAAGATTCTGTCTTCTTAAAGAACATCTAAACAATCAGAAACAGAACGTTGGTAGAAACATGGAGAGTAAAAGCCATTCTGATGTGTTATCAGAGAAAAGTGAAGACATGCCATTAGAAACTGTAGGAAAGGTAATATTTGTCATAAAGTGACAAAGAACACAGGTGGATGGTGTTCATGTTCTAGTATTTCATGGAAAAAAGGACTTTTGAGTAGTGAAATTAGATATTTAGCTGAGGAGATCATTTAAGCAAAGTGTGAAAGGAGTAGCTTTGTTCCTCACAACTGCTTACAGTAAAACCTGAAAGAAAAGAAATTAAATAAAGATGAAATTTTTAATCAAAAAGAAATGAAAGCTTAAAGACTTGGAAATATCTCAACCTGTCCATGTTCCAAAATAATGAGAAAATGTGTTTAGAAGAGATTAAGGGATGATAGATCAATTACTTAATAAGAAGGTTTGTATAGGTGTAAACCATGAACTTCATCCACTATTTCAAAAAAGCCAGGAAAATAGATGAGATTATAATAGAAGAAACACTGCCGGCTGGTACTAAAGAACATAAAGAAATGTGGTAAAATGAAAGAAGACCATCAGACTTCTTCAGCTCTATGAAATAGCATAGAGCTCTTCAGCTATGAGCATGCATACTTCTCCAAATCAAAGGAAGAATTCCAAATCACCCAAATAAGCCTTGATGTCACCAGGCTTGTGGAATGGCTGCTTCCATAATGATTTCTAACATTGAGATCAATGCCTAGAGGTGACATTGGGATAATGTTGCCCAATGGAGCTCTGAGGGTGTGATCACTGCACGAGTGAGGCCACTGCAGAGAGCCACAGCACAAGTGATGGCCTCTGAGATGGGGTGGTTATGTTGCCACCTTAATGAGTCCAAAAATGGAACATCCATTCTAGTGGACCTGCAAGGTGAAGAGTTGAGCTACAGAAAGTTTATGTTTTGAGACTAAGGTTTTTCTTTTTTTTTAATTGCATTTCAGGTTTTGGGGTACATGTGAAGAACATGCAAGATTGCTGCATAGGTACACACGTGGCAGTGTGATTTGCTGCCTTCCCCCTCTTCACCTATATCTGGCATTTCTCCTCATGCTATCTCTCCCCAACTCCCCGCCCCCCCGTCCCTCCCCTTTTCCCCCCAACAGACCCCAGTGTGTAGTGCTCCCCTCCCTGTGTCCATGTGTTCTCATTGTTCAACACCCACCTATGTGTCCTTTGTAGGGACATGGATGAACCTGGAAACCATCATTCTCAGCAAACTGACACAAGAGCAGAAAATCAAACACCGCATGTTCTCACTTATAGGAGAATAAGGTTTAACCGAGTTTGAGTTATGCTTGAGACCAAAGTTTAATGGAGTTTGCCCCATTAGGTTTTAGACTTACATTGGACCTCTCACACCTCTATTCTTTCCTCTTTCTCTCTCGGAATAGGAATATCTTCACCATTGTATTTTGGAAACACATAACTTACCTGGTTTCACAGCTTCACAGCTGGAGAGGAATTTGGCCTCCGTATAAATTGTACCTTTTGTCTCACATTTGTTTGGTTTAGATATATTTAGATGACACTTTGGATTTGAGTTCATATTGGAAGAAGTTGGGAATTTTGGGGCTCTGAGGATGGATGCATTTTGCATGTAGGAAAGACATAAATTTGGGGTGGGCAGAATTAGAATAGTATGAGCTGATATGTATCCCCCAAAATTCACATCTTGCAATCCTAAACCTTAATGTGGTAGTATTAAAAGATGGGGCATTTGGAAGGTAATTAGTTCATCAGGATGGAGCCCTCAGAAAGTTATTTTTACCATTACAAAAGGGGCTCTAGAGAGAGCTCTGTTTCTCTTTCTCCAGTGTCTGGATACGAGGAGAAGATGACCACCTGCTGAAAAGAAAGCAGGTCCTCATCAGATGCCGGATCTGATGGTCCATTGATCTTGGACTTTCTGGCCTCCAGAACTATGTTTGTTGCTTAAGTCACCCAGTGACATGGTTTGGCTCTGTGTCCCCAACAAAACTTCATTTTAAATTGGAATCCATATATGTGAGGGAGGGTCCTGGTAGGAGATGATTGGCTCATGGGGGTGGTTGCCCCATGCTTTTCTCATGATAGTGAGTGAGTTCTCACAAGATCTGATTGTTTTATAAGGGTTTGACAGTTCCTTTTTCACTCATTGTCTCTTGCCTGCTGCCATGTTAGATGCACTTGCTTCCTCTTTCGCCATGATTGTAAGCTTCCCAAGGCTTCCCTAGCCATGTAGAACTGTGAGTCAATTAGACCTCTTTGCTTTATAGATTACCCAGTCTCAGCGCAGTTATTTATAGCAGTGTGAAAACAGACTAATACATCCAGTATGTGTTAATGGATTATAGCAACTAGAACTGATTGAGGCAGTATTCGTGTAATTACAGGTGATGGAGTCAGATAAATCCAAACAGCAAGTTACGTATGCTGTCAAGCCACTTTCTGAGATTTCACTATATGCAATTATTGTGTTAAGGATACCAGTGAATACGCGATCCATTGTTTTAATCTTTACTTACCACATGGTGTAAAATCTTACAAGATATTTGTCTGTTGTATGTCAATAGAATAGAGTGTTTTTGCTTTAAAAACCTACTTAATATTTTCTTATTTTGGTTCTTGCCTACTAAGCTTCAATTATTTAGACATAGAAGATTCAGGGACAAATCTCATACTTGTTTTTTATTTGGTTTCCCAGCAGCTGTAGATATGTGGTAGAAAATTCAAGTGTACAATGGAATGAATGGGAAAAAAAATTATCCAAACATACTTCTAGGTCAATGTATAAGTGAGGAAAAGGGAAATTGTATTATGTCTTGATAATACTAGAGGAATGTATTTGTGGAGAGACAGAGAGGGAGACAGATGAGCAGGTAGCAGCTCTTTGCAAAGTGTGTGCTTTCAGCAATTCCATAAATTCATTTTACCTTAGGACTGACTAACTGTGCCTCTACTCCTTTCGCCTTGAACCCAGCACACACGTTTATCACACTGGAAAAATGACATGCAAATTGCAAAGGTTGCAGCTAACTTTTTCAAACACTAACTTTGGGTAAGGGGACAGAAATTTTAGAGTAATTAAAAATGTATTAATATGTATTATACTCTAGGTACTTCCAAAGTATCTTAATATCGCTAATTATGAGAATCATTCTCTAAAAGGTTATATTATTAAATCCTGATTATACATGGAGAGTTGAGTATTTGTTACCTTGAGTGGCATGAGAATCAGACCACTAGTGGTTATAAAGCACCACTAGTAACTGTTGCAATCCTTAATCATGTTTTTTTTTGTTTGTTTTTTGTTTTTCCAAATCCTATGTCATTTCATCTGTTTTGATGTAAAGTCATTATGTTTCCAAGCATCATATTCTATAATTAGATCATCATGCATTTTCGGACAGAGAGTTTTTGTTGTTGATGTTGTTCTTTTTTTTTTTTTTTTTTTTTTTTCTGTAAAACAGAAAAGAAAACGTTTCTTTTTCTCACCTAACAGCACTGCTGCCTACATCCAGGTCCTGAGCAGTGACAGCTCCAATGATCGTCCCTACCGGAGTGTCTTCGTACACCTCCATGGTGTAGAGCGGCTTGCTGAAAACCGGCGGCTCATCGACGTCCAGCACGCTGATCTTCACCGTAGCTGTGTCTTTAAAAGGCCCCGCCGAATGAAACCGGTGGTCAAGGTGAAGGTTGGAAGCCTCAACTTTGAAAGTGTATGCCTTCTTTGTTTCAAAATCTAAAGGCTGTAGTGAGGACAAATTAAGAATAAGGAGTACATTTATATAGAATGTAGCAGAAATGTTGAACATTACTTCAGAGCAATTTGCAAGTTATTACCAATTGTACTGGTTTAAAATTTTCATTTTCCTTCATAATTAGTGGGTAAGGGCAGTACAAGGCAAATTTTTTTTTTTTTTTTTTTTTTAGATGGAGTCTTGCTTTCTGCCCAGGCTGGAGTGCAGTGGCCTGATCTTGGCTCACTGCAACCTCTGCCTTCCAGGTTCAAGCAATTCTCCTTCCTCAGCCTCCTGAGTAGCTGGGATTACAGGCACGCGCAACCATGCCCGGATAATTTTTGTGTTTTTAGTAGAGGAGGGGTTTTACCATGTTGGCCAGGATGGTCTCTAATTCCTGACCTCAGGTGATCCGCCCACCTCGGCCTCCCAATGTGCTGGGATTACAGGCACAAGGAAAACATTTTATGAAAGAATCACCCTCATATAGAAGTTTCTGGGTAACTTGTGAAGATCATCGGTTGCATATGTTAAGAAAAAAAATCTCATCATTTACATGCAGACATACATGCAGGTAGGGTTTAATCATTTTATATGAACGTTAAAACAGCAAGAGACCAGATGTCCAGAGAAGCATGTCTCTGCTCTTATCCAATACTGACACCTAGTGGAAGAAAGCAATGATAAACAAAAAACTGAATAAAAATGAAGATAGCTGAAGGTATTCTAGGTTCTAGCTGCAAATTTGGTATGAAAAGTGGTCCCATGAAAACAAAATATGGAATTTTCATGGGACCAGTTTTCTTATTTTGATAATAGTGGCATTCTGTATTAAATACTTTTGAATGTGTAAGTCTTTTTCTACTAGTGAAGGCCTGTATCAATATTTAAAAGCATGCATAGTGCTAATTACAAAAAGAGTTGTGGTTTTGTGTTCTCAGAACTGTATATATAAAGTGTGGGCAGTGTCATGCATCATCAATACACATTACCAAGACTAGTGGCTTTAAATATTAATATATATGACCACAATGCAGCAGGCTGTGAAACGCAATACAGGAAGTCATTGTCTCTGAAGTCACAGATGCTCCATTTTAGCTTTTCACTGTTTACATTCGCACGAACTGTAAATGTTAATTTTATGTTCGCAATAGCTGAAAATATACTATTCCTGAATATGGTGCTGCTGAGGTGCTTTAAGTGATGATTTTAAGGTCAATACCTCTGGCCTTGGGCCTCTGATCATCTAAGAAAATCTGAGACAACACAGATTTAACATTAACCCAGTGATTTTCTGGGACCTTTAAAAATATCAGTCTGACTCCAATAAGTTGCTAACTGATGTGTGAACACCTGTTCCTTTACTACAGCACACCTGGGAAAATGAAGGGTATTTTTCTCCTTCAAAGATATGATTGCTATTTTATGCATTTCCTCTGAGCAACAGAAACCAAAAGAAAAAAAATCAATTTTAAATCTTCAAAAACTCTCACAATGTCATGGAATTTATTATAACAAAACAGCAATTTCACTTGAATATAACGTCGTCTCTTTTGCCTTATTTTTTTTTATGCAGCAGGAACTATATTTATTAATTTCCTATAGTTATTCCTTCAATTTAATTTAATTTATTCTATTTTTATTCATGTGTTTACCAGCTTTGTAATCAATGCTTTCTTTACTTTTCTATATGGTTATTTGCTCACCTCATGCTGTTAACTTATAATATTGATTTCCCTCCATTTTCACGGTTCTCCTGTTAGAAATTTTGATTCCTCTTAATACCAATATAAGTAAAGAATAGTATACATAATATGTGATGGTGACTAATATGGTCTTTGATTACATGAATAGAAGTGTAACACCTGAAAAAAGAGAGAGGATTGCCCAACGATGCTTCTTTGATCAGCATGAAGCTTGAATACTGTTTTGTTAAAGAAATTATACTCAAGAAAAGACAACTCGTTGTGAGACTAGAATAATGAAACATCACGGAAGCCAAAGATAAGAAATGACTACAATGACTGAAGATGTTTAGCTGGAATGAAGAAGACCAAGGCAAGGAAACGCACAGATTTTCAAATATTTGAAAGGCCATTATTTTGCCATGACCTAGGATTATTATTATTATTATTATTATTTTTTTTGAGGCGGAGTTTCGCTCTTGTTACCCAGGCTGGAGTGCAATGGCGCGATCTCGGCTCACCGCAACCTCTGCCCCCCGGGTTCAAGCAATTCTCCTGCCTCAGCCTCCTGAGTAGCTGGGACTACAAGCGTACGCCACCATGCCCAGCTAATTTTTGTATTTTTAGTAGAGACGGGGTGTCACCATGTTGACCAGGATGGTCTCGATCTCTTGACCTCGTGATCCACCTGCCTCGGCCTCCCAAAGTGAGGATTATTTTTTATGTCTCTGAGTGGTGAATTAATAGTAAGATGAATTGTTAATAAGAGTAACTTTAGGTTAGAAAAAGGAGGAAACCTCTAATAAATACAATCATTCTACAGGGAATTAAAGAAAATACATACACATACAGACACACACACACACACACACACACACACACACACACACGTAGATGTTTTACGTGGTGGCAAGGCTTAGGATACATCCTGTAAGGATGGAAAGACGAAAAGATAAATAAGACATGCCTCTCAATTCATTCAACAAATTAAAGAATATTGTCATCTTGCTTAATGAATGAGTTAGAAGTACCAAGTTCTCTATAACTACGTGTGTTTAAGAGAAATTGAATGTTAGAAGATGTCTGAGAGAGAATGATATATAAAATAGAAGAGTGCACTAGCTAATTCAAATTAAGGAATATATAAAAGTGTATTTTCTGTTTTTGCAAACTTTAAATACTCTGTAAGTGTTAAACAACGTAAGTTTTCTATGATGGATATCCCTAAGTTGTAGTATAAAACAACTTTGATTTTATCACCTTAGGGTTCCTTTTGCCTAGAAAGCAAATTGAGCTGACCTGGTTCACACTAACTCCCTTTTTTAGGCAAAAATTAACTTCTATCTTAGAATGTAAAAGTTAATACCAATCATTCCCCATTTGCCTCTCTACTTTCTCATATGTTGAAATATTTCTAGTTATCTACATGATTTGTGAAATTCTTTCTAGATAAGATTGTAATTTTTTTTCCCTACTTGATTACACACTACCGCTATTTGGATAATCTTGACTCTCTTCAGGTAACTCCTTTTCAAGCGAGACATGAAGGGAGAATTTTGAAACCTTTTCTATTTTTTTAAAGGAGATGAGATGTGTTTCATGCCTTTTAAGAACTCCTGACCTATTACAGCAGGGAAATATCGGGTTGTCAGGGAGACAGAATGAGATAAAAGAATTCTTCAGTACATACAGATTTTTTCCAACTGAAAACTTATAGTCTGTAGTAATCAAAGAACTAAAGAAAATTGTAAGAGAAACGTCACAATAGTTTCCTAGGTGGACTTCTTCGTGAACCTGACCTTTAGGCAATTCCACTGTACAAAATGGTATAGAGCTCAGAAAGGACCAAGAGAATCAGCATGATCTCTCTCTGACTTTATTCACACATCTGACTACTCTCCATTGTTGGGCGGAATGAACTTTAGTTTTACAATCAATAAAAATCTCAGCATTCAAAATAAATATAGAATAAACGATTCTTTTCAGTACTAGAAAATGAATCACATTCTAAGATAGGCACATATTATTGTGAAATTGAACTAATTTCTCTCCTGTACGAGAAATAGAAAACTTTGTGGCATTGCTTGGAGCCCATTTAATGGTTATGAACGTTTCTAAGGGGAAGAAATCACTGATTAAAGATAATTTAGTTGAGCAGCTTCTTTCTCTTTAGGTTGTTTCCGTAAGGGAAGATTACACCAGACACCAGAATGTTCAGGAAACATTGCACCTTATAGAGTTGTGTAGTAAGAAACCACAGCTATAGAGACATGAAATATATATATTCAGTTGTTCTCCAGAGACTCAAGGGGGGAATTGGGCAAGGGGAAAATTCTGCTTCTTTGTTCACTGCTACTGAAGGAAATAAAAATATTTCATCCCCAAATATATTTCTCTGGCATATTTTAAAATGTCTGCCACAGGGTCAAAAATATAAGTGGCCTTGCAAAGCTGCCCTTTGTGGGAGAAAATTTGCATCTGTAAAGAATCCCCATTAATGCAGGCAGGCCTTTTCTTTGCCTTTCCCAGATCTAGGAGCCAATGAGAGCCTGACAACTTTAAGAGTCTGAAATAAATAATTATCATCTATTCTCTCTGAGGGAGGTTTCATTTACATAACAAGTGGCTTTGCTAGTCAAACCACTTCCTTTCTCCCTCTCATAAGCTTTCTTACCACTAAACCTGATGTACCAAGACAACCTGGTTTTGTCCGTGCTCTGGACCACCTTTTTTTTTTTTGAGTTGGAGTTTCGCTCTTGTTGCCCAGGCTGGAGTACAATGACACAATCTCAGCTCACCACAAACTCCACCTCCCAGGTTCAAGCAATTCTACAGTGGTTATGTTGATTTGGGGCTAACAGTTGTTGAGGCTGTTTAGGGAAGCTAGGTAAGGTATTTTATAAAGAAGATAAAGACAAATGTTTAGAAAAACAGGAACATAATATTTATAGAAACAACAGCATGTACATGGTTTTTTAAATTAGGTACGTTAGTGTGGCTAAAAATAGGAGTATTTTAAACTTAAACTAAGGCATGTATGTTTGGCTGTCTAAAATATTCCAAATTTTATTATCATTTTGTTCTTAAGAGTTATTCGAAAATCAACCACATGATGGTGCTATGGTACCAAAACATATAACGTGAATTCTCATTTGTTAAAGACTGAAAAAAGAAAATGAGTTTTGCTGATTAATGGGTAATTATAAAGTGTATATGCTCAGTGGGCCCAATTGGCACCTTAGCCTATTTGTTAAAAGCCTCCTTGTGAAGAATAATATCATTTATCTCATATGTTTTTAAGGGAAAAAAACAAATTCATCTTTGGATTTAATGTGATCACACAGTTATGTTAATTGAAATAAACTAATATTGCCAAATAACATCAAAATGGTAAAGATTGTGTTTAATTTCAAAAAAATCTTGATTTTTTAAAAAAATAAATAGGAAATTACCTTACGATTCTTCATTTTAAACAGTTCCTAAAAAGAGCTTTTGTAGAAACGGTAGAGGACTCTTTGAAAAATTATACAGGATACAAAATTATTTTTTTGGATAACTTAAATATTCACTTAATTATTTTAATTATTTAAATTTTGCAATCACTTTCAAGAAAACTCAAGTGCTTCTATAAACATATTTAGATTCTGAGTCCTTGAAAAGTTTTAATTCATGCAACTTACTATTCATAAGAAGTATATGTTTTATTCCCATTTATTCAGTAGCAAAAAAACACTAGTGACTACATTTCAATTAGGTTTTCACTACGAAGGAAGCCGTTGAATTTAAAAACTCTTATTCTGTCACTGTAAACGTAGCTCACCTCCTAATTTCTAGACAATTTGAATTTTTTAAAAGCTTTATTCTGATTTTACTAATGTTTTATTGCTATAATACTCAACACCATGTAGGACGGGCTGTTATTATTCTTATTGACACAGTCTTGCTCTGTCACCCAGGCTGGAGAGTGCAGTGGCACGATCTCAGCTCACTGCAACCTCCATCTTCAGGGTTCAAGCAATTCTGCCTCAGCTTCCCAAGTAGCTGGCATTACAGGCACGCACCACCACACCCGGCTAATATTTGTATTTTTAGGAGAGACAGGGTTTCGCCATATTGGTCAGGCTTGTCTTGAACTCCTGACCTCGTGACCCACCCGCCTTAGCCTCCTAAAGTGCTAGGATTACAGGCGTGAGCCACCATGCCCAGCTGTTTTCTTTTTAATAGTACGCTCAGAGTCGCAGGGTGTGAGGGTAGAATAAAAGCAGTTTTTATTTTGTTTTGTTTTGTTTTACCAATATCTTATGCCTTGGAGCAGTTTATAAAGCTTCATAATGTTTCTCTGAATTCAAAGTGTTGCAGTGAAATGGCGTTCTGTCATAGTCTCATAAAGTGAATCAAAGTTAAGGTTAATAAAATAAATAAAAATGCCTTTCTGCCGTCTTCTCAGTTCCTAGAAATCTGACCATCATTATTTTCTCAAGCCCTCCTTCTTTAGAGGAAAAAGACAGAGGAGAAAATAATAACAGGGAAGCAACTAAAAGATTTTGAAAAAAATAATAATAATAACAACATGTGCTTCAGAACATTAGCATTTTAATGTATTTTAAAGTGCATTAAAAAAAGAAAAATTCTGAAAACAAAGCATATCATGCCTCATTCCTCTACTGCAGCTCAAAACCTGTGAGCTAAAAAAATTAAAATAACTGGTGTTTTAAAAAGGACTACATATTCAAATGTGGAATATATATTTGGGACTTTCTAAATGTGTTTAGTATACTTAAAATGTAATTCCTGTATGAATCTGATTTTATATCAGAATTCTTGTATTGCAACATTGAAGGGGAAACCTTAAAAAATAATTTAATATCCTTCTAGAACTGCAACACTACTGTTGATGTTTATAGACACAGTTTTTGACATACATCTAATTCTTTAAGAACTCCTAATGATAATTGCAAGATAAAGTTTTCTGAGAACTTGCTGAATATATGCTTGATTATAGTACTATTTTACAGTCTTTACTCCAAAAATAGATTCTGTATTTAAAGAATTGTAGTTGTTTCAATTGATTTTGAATTTTTATGGGCTTCATTCAATGGGATATTTTCTCATTTTTATGAAATCATACTGTCATATTTAATTCAGTAATGTATCTATGTGCATATATGTGTACAAACACAATATACAACACACTATATACAATAGATAGGTGGGTGGTTTTTAAGTTTCATTACAAAAATGTCCTCCTGAATTATTTTTTAAAGATTTAATAGATGTAGCGTGCAGGCTACAATTTTCTTTCTAGCAGAACCCTAGGTTAGTATAGGGGATTGCTTCCAGTGGATCCATATTTAGAGATGAAAGCAAATTACAACACTGAAAGAAAATCCATGTGCTTTATTAGGCTCTGAAGTCCTCAAATGCTTGGTGTAATTTACCAGATGATGATAATATTTGTAGAAATATGTCTTGGCTGTTCCTTTACAATTTATTTAGAATCTCACCATCTCTCACAGTCTCTGTGGCTAGACCATCACATTCCACATTCTGCTTCCTGGCTTACTTCTAAGGTCTCTTAACTAAGCTATTGTCCTTATTATTTCCTAGTCATTATTCTCTTCAGACAGCCAAAGTCACCTGGGTGAGCAAGAGCAAAGGTGATCTAGCTACACTCATATGGGCTCTATATCATGATCTGTTAATAATTCAACATCTTTGCCAGTCTGCAAGGCTCTCCCTGGCCACCCCTTCCTCTGCACGTTTGACCTCATCTCTGGCAAGGCCCTCTTCCTTCACTGCATTCCAGCCCTGCCAGCCTTCTTGCCTAGTACATTCCCAATTCAGAGATTTTGCAATTGGTGCTGAAACTTTTAGGGACACACATCACCCAAATACCACATGGTCAGGTTTTTTATCATATTTCCCCCTAATAGAGAAGCTATTTTTTTTTTCCACTCACTATACGATACCCTCTACCCTCCACAGGGCTTTTACCCCTTCACCCTGCTTTAAGTCTTTCTAGCTTGAATTCACCGTTGCTGAAAGGGATTTCTAATTTGTTTATCTTCTGACATCCTCAACTGAATGGAAGCTTTGAGTGCAGGGAGTGTCTGTAGCGTTATCTCCATAGTGGAGGCAGAAGCATAGTGGCTGCTTCAAAAGTATCTGTTGAATGAAGTAGTGAAAGTTATGGACATTGAGCTTTATTTAGATAATGAATTTCAGGCCAGGAAAATGGACAACAATGATTCATCCACCACAGAAGGAAAGAGTAGTGTTTGTCTGGGTGCAGTGGCTCACGCCTGTAATCTCAGCACTTCAGGAGGCCGAGGTGGGTGGATCACCTGAGGTCAGGAGTTCGAGACCAGCCTGACCAATATGGTAAAGCCCTGTCTCTACTAAAAATACAAAAATCAGCCAGGCATGGTGGTGGGTGCCTGTAGTCCCAGCTGTTCAGGAGGCTGAGACAGGAGAATGGCTAGAACACGGGAGGCAGAGGTTGCAGTGAGCTGATATCATGCCATTGCACTCCAGCCTGGGCAACAGAAAAACAAGTTTTTTTTTTTTTAATTGCAGATATATTTTCAAGATTATCTACACCATCTAAATATATTTTAATAAAAGCATTTTATAATTTTGCATATCTCAATTTTAACCCAGTTAAGTCTAAAAATTCTAAATAAATTAAATACAATAAATACAAAACCTAAATAACATGACTCTTTCATTCTCTGTAGATCTTTCCTCATGAAAAAAGGCAGATGTGTTCTTATTGCTTTAATGATAGTTGAACTTCTATAACTCAACGATTACTTTCAAAGATTAACATGTTTTGACATAATACCATAAAGAAGTATTATCAAACCATACCCTTTTCGATTGCATTAAAAATAAATAAGAATGACATACATTTTTCTAGATTAACACCTAGACATTGGTTACTTATTGGTATAGATAGTAAATATATGTAAATAAAAATGAAAACATGAACATAAAACTATGTGTGTGGTTATAAAATATAGTTATAATAATTAAATATAAATAAATATATAAACAAATATACATAATGTGTATCTAGAATTGAATCTTTTGTACCTTAATTTTACTTCCAAAGTATACTTAATTTTATATTTAAATATTATGACTTGTTAATTTAAAGTATTTTTTATATTATTAATGAAATTTTTATTTGTTCCATTTGAATAGATGTTTGTTTGTGAACCATTTAAATATGATTCCTTTGTTGGAGACCTTTTTAAGGAAAAAATCAAATGATAAAACTTTACATTGATTTGGGACTAAAAGAGAAAGAGAAAAACAAACTAAATAACAAACAATAAAGGAATAATGTTGATAAGAATTTAACATATTTTTCTAAGAGCAAATTTGGCATAAATCTTAATTTAATAGAAAGGGATCATGTGGGTTACATTAATTTGTAGCCTAAGCATAATTTATGCACAATAGTAGAAATAAAAATCTGATAATCTATTTGAAAAGTGTGTTTCTATTTAAGAGTATTTTCATGACTATAGATACTGCTTCCTTGTTAAAATTCTGAGCTCCTGAGTAAATATGGGAGGGGCAGACTGATTAACGGAACTAAATGCAAAATATTTATTCTGGGTTAAAATAATTACAATGAGTAAATACAGATTGTATACTGCAGTTTGGGGTAAATAGAGTGTATTTTGTAGAAGGGGAGGAAATGACAAAATTAAATGATCTTCACTTTTCTGCCTGCACTTTGTTATTGAAAAGTCCTATAATTTGCCTCATTATGATGGAAAAAAATCTGCACATTTTAAATGCCATTATAATTTATCTTTCTCACGTTTACAGACTCCTTCATGTCACCACTCAACAAAAGAGAAAACTATGTACACTGTAGATAATGGTTTCTTCCTGATATTTCAACTACCTTTGTTCTGCTCCCCTGCAGTCCTCTCTCTCACGCTCTCTCTCTCTCTCTCTCTCTCTCATTCTCTCTCGGTAATTCTTTTTCTCGTTCCTCCTTATAGCTCTCTCAAGTCCATTATTGGCCTTTCACATTTCTTCTACTTCTCAGATGATTAGAGCTTACATACATCAGTATGCCACCACTGTGGTATCAACAAACATTGTGGTGAATTAGATATTTGTATCCTCAGAAAAGCCATAGAAAGGGCCAATATCAAGACTGGTGGGGTCAGAGTTACTTCTGGATTTTGTTTTTAAATTAATATTTTGTCTACATTTATAGCAATAAAATATTAGGTTACTATTGAACTCTGGTAAAAATCTTTTTAAATGATGTAATCAAATTATCAGGCCTAATTGTTCAACATAAATTGAATCACAGAAAGCAGTGCCTGCAGGAGTAAATACTTCAGCATCAGTAGGTCTTGTTTTTAAATTTAAAATACAGCTGACTCTTGAACAGCACAGGTTTGAACTATGCAGGGACACTTATATGGGGATTTTCCTCTGCCTCTCCCACCCCGGAGACAGCAATAGCAACCCCTCCTCTTCCTCCTTCTTCTCAGCCTACTCAACACGAAGATGATGAGGATGAAGACTTTTATGAGAATTCCACTTCCACTTAACAAATAGTAAATATATTTCCTCTTCCTTCTGATTTTCTTATCACTTTTTCTCCTCTCTAGCTTACTTTATTGTAAGAATAGAGTATATAGTATGTCTAACATACAAAATACATGTCAGTCAAATGTTCATGTGATTGGTAAAGCTTCTGGTCAAGAGTAAGGTATTAGTACTGAAATTTTGGAGAATTCACAAGATACATGCAAATCTTGGACTGCATGGAGTGTCAGTACCACTAACTCCCACACTGTTCAAGGGTCAACTTTATAGCTAATTGAAGGAAAATTAAAATTACTTGTCATTTTCAATATTTACCTTTTATCTTCTTTAATTATTATTTAGTAGTCAACTGTCCAAACATTTGTCTCTATACCTTTTTCAATTTGATGACTCCTTCTTGTGTTTCCTCATCGGTAACGATGTCAAACAAGTTTCCCCCGTCTCCTGGAACAATATTGTATTCAATTTCTGCATTTTGTCCAAAATCAGGATCCACAGCTCTTATTCTTCCAATAGCTGAGCCAATAGGAGAAGACTCAGGAACTTTCAGATGGAAGATGCCTGAAAAGACATATAAAATTCGAATTGACAATGGAGTTAGTAAGAAATTTAGTGAGATTACAGGCTTGAAAAATAGAGTCTACAGAAAGTAAATCACATTTAGAACATTATAGTGCAAAATGAAAAGGCAATTTGCCGTCAAGTTAAGGATTATGATTAGAAGTAATAACTTCACTTTTCTCTTCAATATGTCCTGCTCTAGAATTTTAAGTGGATGTTATAAATAGTAGAGAATGCTAAATTGAAATTTTTAGCAGTACTTGTTTTACACACTGAAGGCATAAAAATGTACCACCTATCAAATGGGAGGGTGGGACTATTCATGAAATTAATTGGTACTAATACTACAGATTGCAATATGTAGATAAAAAGTTTTAGATAAATAGATAATAAATAAATAGATAGATATAGAAAATTGAGGTTATATTTCCTAAACTAATGATTTCAATAAGTGTATTTCATTAAACTAAAAATAACTTGTAAAATGGTAATCTGTATAGTTAACCAAAATTCTAATCCATGATAGATTGAAATATAGTCTATTATAGACTAGGATTCAGCTTATATTTAGTAAATTTTAACTTGTCATCCTTCTAGATACTTTTACTGATATTTTAAATTCAGACATAAAGTTCTAGCACCCAAAGCTTTTTAATAGCATTATAAAAGTAAAAAAAAAAAAAAAAAAAAAAAAAAAAAAAAAAGTAAAATACTTATTTTGACCACCAGGTGGAGCATTTACATTACTACGAAATTTATACTGAATCAGCAAAACTTAGATGAAACATTTCAGAATCATGGAAAATTATAATACTCTACAAAAAAAATAAAAATGTAGGCATTATTTTAAAGTTTTGTGGAATTTTTAACAGTCTGACACACAAGAAAGATATAGTACATGCCCTTCTACTGACATTTCATTAAAGCAAATATTAATGGGTTATCAAGTCTGTTCAAATTAAAATAGGAAAGGAAATGAGAAAAAATAAAAATTAAGAGACAGAGCTAAACACAAAAATCTAAACTTTCCATTCTGATATTGGAATTCCACTTCCAATTTCTCTTAGTGGATTTAGAATGGCGGTTTCCCATGAGTAAATGAATCATGGTGATTAATGTTTTAGAATTCTAGTTACATTTATGGAAAATAAATTAAGAAGATACTAAAAATGTCTGTTGCACAGTGAAGGCCACTAAAAAAGCACGTTACAGTTTTACAGTTATATTCTTCAGGAAGATGTGAGAAAAAAGTCACATCTTGTGGAGATTCTGCCAGACACTTTCTTTTTTATTCCCATTTTTTTTTTTTGAGGTCCTATAGTTTTTTCACAATCAGTTTCAAAACTTGGTAGTTTCATTAGCGTGGGCAGCAGTTAGATCTCTCATCTTCCCTCCTTTCTTCAGAAAATAATATCTACTATTTTTCTTGTATGTTCAGATCAGCCGTACTTATAGCCAACATATTATCTTAATGGAACATAATGTGACTTGGTCTCAAGATAGCTAAATACTCAACTAAAGCTGGTTTATTTTATATACAAGATAAAATGATACTTTACAGTGATCCATAAGAATTATATTTAAATAACTAGCTTAATTAATTAATAGTATATCTGCCTTCAAAGTGGATATAAGATGTCTTTCTAAAAAAATGCATCTAAAAGTTTAAATAAACAAAAAGAAAATTATAGGCTTAATAGCAAAACACAAACAAACAAACAACAACAACAACAAAAAACGTCCTCCAAGTCACAATCCTAAAGTGTTACATAGATATTTATTACGAAAACAGCTCAGTTAAGGAAAGTCATATTAATTGATCAAAGTAGTAAAGTAGTAACTTCTCATAGTCTAGGATTATTGTTTTATTTTTATTTCCTAAGCACTTAACATAGTAGCTGTCATTTAGGGACGCTTAATGTTCACTGAACTTAAACCAGTGCTTGAACATGAGGCAATCAAATCAAAAAAAAAAAAAAAAAGAATGGGTTATATTACATTCCTATTTTCTACCAGGAGGATAAAGTCATACATTCAAGAGAAATCTTCCCGATTTCAAACAGTCTTAATTACACAAGCAGAATCTAACATGGCTTTTGCAACTACTTTCGTTAAGAGTATATTTCTTAATAGATAAATTAAATCCTGATGTTAGTGAGGCACTCCTGAGATATTAGAAAATATGAGGATCCCTGAATTTCTGTGTAATGAGGCAATAAAACATGTAACAAAGTTATTACAGTTGTAATAAACTTAAGGACACATTTCAAAGAAAAAGTACAAGGCATAGAACATGTAATTTTTCATTTTCCCTTTTTTTCTTCTTCAGTGCCTGTTAAATGGAAATACGACTTATAAGAAACTGTTTGTATCTTTTGCCTCTTATTGTGTGATTGTGATGAAGAACCTGAAGGAACATCAAAAGCTTTCAATTAACGGTATGATTGGTCATAGTCCAAACTCATGGCTCATCAATGAGTTTTAGGAAAACTCTAAATTGTTTTCTAATAAAAGAGAGAAATGGAGGTCTATCTTGAATAGTATACTAGAAATCTTTCTTGATCAGGGCATTTAGTAGGACACTTAAGGCTAAATATTATCAAGGAAATAGCTGACCTAGTGTTCAGAGAGATAGGGAATTGTCAAGTATAGTGGATTTCAAACTTCAAATGTGGCCAGCAGTGGGGAGTGGTAAACATGAATCAGTGAGAGTGATAAAGAGAGAATAGCATGAGATTTTTAGGAATGCATGGGTGTGTAACTTAAAGGGCTGGGGACATTTCTGCTTATTCTATCCAATCCATTCAATGAGAGCCAATTCAAGTTACATATTAGGTTTATGAGTTAGCTTTACATCTACATTTGAATGATTAAAAGCAAAAGTAAAGAATATTATACATGGATGAAAATAATATAGACTGGCGTCCTCTCTAAGGGATTATGGTTAGTGAAGATGAAGAGTTTAGCCAGAGTTGAGATCCCGCAATACAGGGGAAAAGAAAAAATTAAAGCACTGAAAGGTAATCCAAAGGGCATCAGATAATTCAGAGTGCAGATAAAAGAGCACCCTTTTCAAGACAATATGCTGAGATATGAACTTTATGTTTTATAAAATAACATTTTATGAGGCCAGTAACAAGAAATGTGAAGACAGCTATTCTTTGTAGTAGTCTATCAATGTAAGTTAAATAGGATATTTTGTTTTAAGGTGTCAGCATAAAGAATGCCAACAAATTCCATTTGTATCTAATGGCATTGAAAAACTCATGATAAATTGAAATAATAGCATTGTCCAATAACGACTGACTTACTAGCATTCCACTAACATACACCCCCTCAAAATAAAGATAAAATATAAGTAAAGCAATCATTCAACACTTATTGTGTGTTAAGTTTTAGTACATATGAAATGCAAATATACAGAGCAGTGGATTTTTCTGCTCTTTACAAAGCAGGCATACATTTTAGTAAGGTGGAAGACCCTTGCATTCATTAAGATAAGTATTTCTTAATAAAATATTACAGCTGGTAATAAAGTCTGCAGAATATGGAACAAGTCAGAGAAACTATGCATTTGTCATGTCAGATTGTTTAGGTTCTGTTGGTTTATTTCCAATGACTTGACATTTTGTCATTTCTAGAATCTCAACAGCAATAAAGCTGAGGTCATTCAGATGAATTCAAAACCGTGAAGTAATCTTCAGCTGTGCCAAAGTTGGATTGTTCATGATGTACTGTGTAATTACACCGCCATCATCTTCCAGGCGTTCTACTTTTGATGCATATGAACCATCTTAATGGTACTACCAGTACCACATGAATTGAGAAATAAAACAGGTGACAAGAGATTATCCACAGTCAATAAAAATATATATTTACATATTCATCAAATATACACATTGTGCTTAACCAAAATCTCTGTTTTCCCATGGAAAAGGAGGAAATTGAATGCAGTGAAACTAATTATAATGATCAAATTCTTAAATAAAATATTCCCTGTTAGTTTCAAGAGTAGAAAGAAATCAGGTAGTTACAAGCTAGGTAAGTATCCTCTCGGTAACTATCTCATTTGAAAAGATACTGATTATACTTTGATTATTAGAACTTAAACTATTGGGGCGGGCAGGTAGGGGATATACATTGCTACTTAAGAAAAAAGAATGTAAAATATATTAGCCTTGCTGTTTTGTTTATTAGAGGAAATTTCCAGATATTGATGAAAATATCCAAATAAATATATTTGACAAAATATAAATGAATATTATGTTTTACTTGACAAAATATGAATGAAAATCTTTACTTAAAAATAAAGGATTATAGGACCTGAACAAATATATTAAGGAATGAATGAATTAAAAAATACCACAGCATTCAATAATACCAATAGAAAGTTGAAAAGAAGATGAAATGATTCATTGCAAACTCACTTTTGAAATGTATTTTATTTTATGTTTATGTAACAATAAATCTAAAGTTACTAAAAAAAGAAATTAATGTTCAACTGCAAATAAGTTACCTAAATACAAGTAACTGATGCAAATATAATTAATATTTAATAATACAAGAATACTGGAAATATTGGAGGGCTTAAGAATAAATTATTTCAAATTGATGAAAATGTTAATCATTTTTAAAAATCAAAAATATAAATTTGAGACCAACTAGGCTATGATTTGAAAAATTATATTTCAATTTAAACTTCAAAAAACAAATATATATAGCACTGAACTGTTGATTCAGTAATTGAATTCAAATATTAAATTGTTTAAGTACTCCTGCATACATTTGTGTGTGTGTGATTTACCTTCTAATGGCTTGGAAATAAAATTTTGTTGTATCAATATTTTATTTTTTTAATACCTTAAGTATATATCACACAAAACTATTTTACCTTACTTAAACAATATAAAAATGAAATACAAGTAAACAACATATGATGTGAGTAAAAAGGAACTTTATAGAAATTGTGTACTTGTAGCTCTGTGACCTTGGGCAAAATATTTTAAATATCTCTCTTTTCCTGATCTGTAAAATTAGTGTCATGATAATAATATCTACCTTATAGATTTGTTTTGGAAAGTCACTTATACAAGAGCGCATGAAGCTCATTCAGCATTATTTACTATTACTAGTTAACTTCTCAATAATATTTGTATAATCTATATGTATTATAATTTTTTTGATCAGAATGGCAATAGCCAATAGGAAACTGTCTATAGAGGTGTGGAGATGAAGGAAAGAAAGATCTTAAAAGAGTTCTAAAAAGTCATTTTAATTTTAATTGAAATATTTCCCCATATCTTGAAAACTGGAGGATTCGGGAAGAAAAAAATGTTTTGGTGGTGGAAGAACATTTTACGCCCTCTATTTCCTTAAAAGCCTGAGGCTATATTTTCAATGAGCCCAAATTAAAGTAATAAAAATATTGTCCACAAGGAAGAACTATCCTGATAACAAAGCTGGATTCAAGATGGATTTTAGTCAAGCATACTAAACATACAGTGAACGGAGTCCATCAATAATAACAGAGACATCCACCCCTGTTAATTCCCAGGATGAGTCTATGATAGACATATTTTTTTAAGGGTCAAGTATCTGGCACTAGAGCTTCATTTTATTCGTTAAATTACTTCATTTGTAAGATGTTATAATTGCTCATTCTAGATTTAAAATTACCATATACGTGAATTAGAATTGCCATGCACACTATGCATCATATTAATGAATTAAGATTTATAAATTCTCGGTAACAATAGCAAGATTTCTTGTCTTCAAACAATGAGAAATTTATTCTTGTAATCTTTTTCTAGTTCTGAGTAGTTAAACACAATAGAAAAATTTAGGGCTAGATAACTTGTCTTTCAAATATTATCTTTGCATAGTAGATTAATTGCTGAATTTTCCAGTATCTCAGATAATTGATACTTGATTCAACTACAATTTTGAGTGACCTCCTTCGTGGAATGACAAGGAAAAACACACAAGCAAAAAGACAGTGTTTTTCTTTATGGCATTTATGGTCTAGTGGGAGATAAGTTAATTAAACAATCACACAAACAAAGTAAAATAGTAGAGAAACACCAATGCTCTAAAGGAAAGTTACACAATTCTATTCAAAGTTAACACTAAGAATTTGAAGTGATACAACATAACGTTGAGGTCTGTGAGGTCAGCTAATAGAATACAGAAGTAACCAGATGACAAAGGTGATATGATCATAATTTCCTGTCTTGCCAGTTTGTTCAATTACTCCCACTGGGACCTATCAACTCTAAAGTCAGAAGCACCTCTAGGATATAACCTATAGCCTATATAGCTTGCCCATGTCCTTTTGTTGCTGCAATTTGGCAAACCCTAACCCTTGATGATGATAATTATCTTCTGAAGGAGGAGGGATGGTTCACTGAAGAAAGTCAAAGAGAAGCACTTGATATTACTATGAATGAAGATCATTAACCTTGAATGCACATTCAAAATTGCTTAAAGAGCACACAGATTTGCAAAGGTAACTCACTACCATTCTCTGTTGAGACATCAGTCACCGCCTGCAGAAGTCTAACGTGCAGACCCTGACTTAACAACAGATGAATGAATGCACTCTCACACCCTTACAGTGACTCAAGTGGGCTAGGCATGCCTGCTGGCTGCTTTCAGAGGGTGAAATGCAGCAAATCCACCAAGACCCTCTGTCCATCCACACTTTTATTCCATAGAGATTTTACAACAGAGGTTCTAAGTTAACACACTTGTGGATAATTAACATGATTAAGAGAATAGTTTTAGGCTGGTAAAAGTTTTAGGTTCCGGGACCCAGAGTAAATGCTATTAACAGGTAATTCCCCTTTGATCTCCCCCTGGAGTGGGCCACCCAGTACAAAATTAACATGAATAAACAGAGTGGAGACAAATGGATGTGGGGTACGGCCTTTAATCAGTCTCTATCTCTTTCCTATGCTAATGTTAATGAGGCAGCTGCCTTCAACCTGCCTCAATAAAACCTTTCAGCCTTCCAAAAGGTTTGAGATTACAATCTGTATCTTTCCTAATAATTCATATCTTTAATATTTTGCCAGCCACCCCAAGTGAATAGCAACACTCTGTGATTCTACTTTTAACTGATCTACTCTTCACAAATACCTGCTTAACTATTCACATGACTACTTCCTTTCTCAGTTGGTGACCTTGCCTTGTAGTTTACAGGAAAAAACGAAATGGTATTGTATAGGAAATTGCTCAGCTTCCCAAACCTTCAGAGGATCCCACACCAGTGTGAGTCTTAGTTTGAACAATCGTAACAGGTAAGATACAATACAAACTTTTATTTGTCTCCCACTGTTCCTGTAGACTTTCTTCTGTGAGGGTAAGCTTTGTCTTTTCTTGGATGAAAAGAATGATGAGTAAATGATGTTTCTTCTCACTATCATAGTCTATGTTCACTTTAATTCTAAAAATCTAGATTTGGAAGTTAGTCATTTACAATAAATTACATTAAGTAGTACATCAATTCTTATGCAAAATTAACACTTCTCCCAATGGCCACCGCACCCCACCTCCAAGCCAATTACAGCCAGCAGCAGATGGGACATTGGGTTTGGATCTGGATGGCTTAGCAGGCTTTCTCTGTCCAAATTTTTCATCATCATCTCCTTTTCCCGGGGTGTTTTCACCTTACCACTGGAGACAGCAAAGCTAGGAGACTGGACTGTTCTTACTTGAAGATTCTCTGGAGCTGCACAGTGCACTCTGGGGCAGATCTTGGAAGTTTCTCCTGCAGCAGCACCCACACCAACGGCATTGCCTCTGCTTTGATAGAACATGACCTCAGCCTCCAGATTTCAGGAGGCCCACTCCACATGCGGATTCTCACTTCAAGGAGAATCTTTTTGGCATGATGTAACATAATGTTGGGTTGATTTTCCCTTCTGCTCAGTCATTTCTTACTATTCTTTTTGTTGTCATGCAATTACTTTCCCAAACCCAGCATTGTTCTCTGTTCCTTTCTCTACTGTTTTCAGGACATTTTAGCTTTGCTCAGCATGAGGCAGGCATTGGTCCATGAATTATCCCCATTTTCTGGGAAAATATATTAGAGTATTATTGGTCTTAGTTGAATGGAAGGCCCCATTCACCAAACTTGCGGGGAGAAGGAAGGACAATTCCACCACTCACTCTTAGTAGGTAGAGACTACGCATGGCTTTCCAAAGAAATTCTCTGTACAAAATTTTCCCTCTACTCCACACTCTACAAAACATGCTTTAAAAGACTAACAAAATATTGGCCGGGCAAGGTGGCTCAAGTCAGTAATCCTAGCACTTTTGGGAGGCAGAAGTGGGTCGATCACTTGAGGTCACAAGTTCGAGACCAGCCTGGACAACATGGTAAAACGCTGTCTCTACTAAAAATACAAAAATTAGCTGGACATGGTGGCAGGCACATGTAATCGCAGGTACTCAGGAGGCTGAGCTCGGGAGGCAGATGCTGCAATGAGCTGAGATCACACCACTGCCCTCCAGCCTTGGCAACAGAGTGAGTCACTAAAAAAAAAAAAAAAAAAGAAAGAAAAGAAAGAAAGAAAAGAAAAGAAAAGAAAAGACTAACAAAATACCTCACTGTGACTGAAGGCTACAAGAGCCTTAAAAGCATCCTGAACATTTCCATTGTAAATCCTGAATTTTGATCTGAGACCATACTCTGCTATGTAGTGTCCATTGTATGTTAGTTAGCTTTACAGTGCAAACTTCAATGTTAACCTCTTGTTATAGCTGTAAGCATTCTTTCAAATGAAGTGTCCTTCATCTCCACTTTTTCTTCTTACACTCCAGCAATTTGTACACATTGTACTATTTTTAGAGAGCCTGTTTTCTCTGCACTCAATACTCTGGATAAGTCATTCTCAAACTTGGTTGCATCTTGGTATCATCTGGAAAGTTAAACAATGCTTTTAAATGCTTTAGCCCAAGGATCATCCAAACAGATTCTGGTTTAGTTGTTCTGAGTTTAGACCCGGATTTATTAAATTCCCTCCTGTTCTACTTTGCAAACATGGTCAAGTATCATTCTTGCAGGCTATGTTTATTCAACATAGAAGGTCAACCAAATAGATACAATATTTGGTTGAGCCATAAGATCTTTTAAGATGCGGGTAATTCAAAATTCTTAATTTCAGCTAGACTGATTGATGCAAATTTCAATTAACTGAGGATTGAGTGGATTGGACACATTCATGGAAAATTTCTCTTTCCAGTGATTGGAGAGAAAAATCCATGAAAATATCTAAAAAAAGAGCATTAGGAGATGGGACAAGGTTCTAGAATGGGATGGGGCACTAAACATAAAATGATTTTGCTACTGCACCCAAGAAAGAAAGGAAAACACATTTCTTTCTGTTCTTCCAATTCTTCCTTTCTTCTTACATAACTCCCAGCATTAGAGTACAAATTATTATGTTTAATACTATAGTTCTACTATTTATTACATTTAATAAATGTGTGTCTGCAAAACTAATTGTGCATTGTAACACTATTTTTTAAAGTAAATGCACTGAAAATTCCAAGCAAACCAATTCCAAATAAGCTATGAAACACAATCAACTTATATTAATTATTTTCAGAATAATTGGTGTTTCTGGTTCTCCAAAATCTGTATTTTTAATATAACTGATTTATATAACCACTATTGTTATATAAGTATAAACATGATGGAGATTTTGGTAAGAGTTTACAACATTTCAAGTGTATCAATAGTTTTTCATTGTTAACTACATGAAGTACATTTCATATTCTCTTAAAACCTCCATTGAATATTTAAACCTTTGTTTATATTGTATTTATATAATTTCTGATTCATTTAACAGTATATGGTAAATGGAAAATTCTCAGTGATACTGCCTGATAAGGTTACAAAAATATGCCACAAGTAACACTAAAAGTTTTTCCATAAATTATAAATAAATTTAACACCTTACAAAGTAAGCTCTTGAAAAATATTGGATTTTTTTTTCTTGAGATGGAGTCTCTATCATCCAGGCTACAGTGCAGTGGAGGGATCTTAGTTCACTGCAGTGTCTGCCTCCCGGGTTCAAGCAATTCTTCTGTCTCAGCCTCCTGAGTAGCTGGGATTACAGTCACCTGCCACCACACTCAGCTAATTTTGTATTTTTAGTAAAGACAGAGTTTCACCATATTGGTCAGGAGCCTAGCCAAAAACATTGGAAATTTTAAGTGTCTGCCTCAGCCTCCCAAAACTGGGATTACAGGCATGAGCCACCCCGCCCAACCAAATAGGGAGATTTTTAAATATTTTAATTTCTAAAAAAGTCACTTAAAGTGAGCTGGAAAGCAGACAGATTAACATTAACAAATATTGTAAATATTGAATGGACCCATGGCCTTTAACATTTTTTTTTTTATAACATTAGTAAGATTAGGGACAATATCTTTAATATCACTTCAATTTTAAGCATTATTCAGTATCTTTCAGGAAAATAATTTAAAACTAAAGGTCAGATTTCTAAGGGACCTGTAAATGTTATAGCTCATGTGCCCAGTTCTTCTGAGACTCTGCTAATGGCACCATGAAACAGTCATGTTGCAATCTCTTTAGCACATGGTGAACGGAACTAAGTCAACGAAAACATTCGGCACCACTTAAAAATGATTCATGCTCTCATTAGCAAAGGACAATGTAATATTAATAGTAATAACAATGAGAAATTATTTTTTTAATTTGTTAATTTTCTTTTTGTATGCTTACATCAGCCTATATAGAGTTTAGTGAAACTCACGATCTTCTTATAGGAGAATCTGGAGTACAGAGGTTTTCACTGAGCTTGCATTCAAATTGAACTCGGCTCCAATGCGAGCCTCAAAACATCTGTATCTGACATTGTTAAGCTATTTGGAAGACTTTGAAACAGGATATTCCACTCCATATGAGTGTTTGTTTGTTAGTTTAAAATGTATAGATTTTTATATTTAGTCTTTGCCCAAATATATCTGTAGGAATATAATTTTGTATGAATAAAAAATATTCTCATGAGGTATACGATTAACTTATTCCCTCTATTTAGTGAATAATGGAAATGCCTTCTCAAGGAATCAGTACTTGCTGGTTCATCAGAGTAAACCAATGATTTTCAGGATGTTCTGTAGGCTATCTGTAGCAGAATCTACCACAACACTTATCTAAAATTTAGATTTCTTAGGTCCAAACTATTTCAGCTGAAATAGAACTTCCCTCACTGGGGATATGAGATCCCAAGGGATTCTTCAGGCAAATATAATTTGAGAGCCATTTTAAGATCTACTGCAGAAGAGGTTCTAGGTTCTCACGGTCATGCTTTAACCTTCAGCACGTAGTCATTTTTGTTTACTTTTGTTGACATAGACAAAAGACCTATTTGGTAATTAAACTAGGTGTGTTTATTCCACTTAGAAAAAAGCTGGTTTTATAACGTATCTTGGCTTATTTTTCAAGAACAGGAATAGTGTCATCAAATGTGATGACTCTATTCCTATTACCCATGCCTGTAATCGTTATGAGACTCAGGTAGTACCTTAATAAAAGGTCATAACTTTTTAATATTTTTAAATGCTAAGGTTTACAGTTTTATTTTTTATGCCTTTGAAATGTTTCCACCCAAGCGAGAGGATACACACACACATACACACAATTCACAATACATATATATATATATATATATCTCATATATATGCATAAACATAAATACACACAACATAAAAGTTCTATTTGTCTATTTTTGTCTTATTCTTATCTTTGGGAGGTATTGACCAAAAGCGTAATATAGTCATTCACAGTATCTAAATAATCTTGGTTAAAATATGAAAATGTCCCAAATACTACTTTTGAAAATTACATTGTCTCCCTACACTGGAGATATTTAAAAGAAAAGCATGGCCCTAAAAACAGTAGATTAGGTAAATTTGTTATCAAAGAATGCTAGCAAAGAGTTACCTGTTTGAAATTACCTAAACATCCGTAGAAACAGAATTGTGAGAACTAAAATGTATACTAAAACTGATGCTGATCAAGCATCAGTACTACATTTTAGAAAAAAACATATATTTGCATAATTGAAACATTAACATATCATAAACTTTTTGTTTTACTATTTAAAGCCTCCACCTGCTCTCAATTAAGGAAAATCTTACCATGCATTTTGCAGTGAAAAATTCTTTATTAAATTATATGTTAGATAACTATACATTAACCTTGCAGATCGAATTGGCCCACACCAGCCTTTCAAACTCAATTATTTGAATAAGCTGAAGTAGTTATCCTCATTTAACAGTAGTAGATTTTACATATGAGCCATTACTTTAGCCATACTTTCAGAGTACTTGCTACCATCTTATTTTCCATTCATTTACTTAAGAGAGCCTACTGGAGATAGTGATAAGAGCGGCAATTCACCTTTGTTTCACCTTCTGGGGAATCATTTATGTGCATGCTGGGGATGCTATTGGTTGTTTGCACTTGTTGTGCAGGCAGGCAACAGATTCTGACCCAGACTTTCCAGGAAATACGGAAGGTGAGACAGGCGTATAATTTATTCAACACAATAACAAAGTCAGCAGCACATTGTGGGTAGGAGATTGCCTTCTCTGGACTCAAATAACAGGAAATATTTTCTCCTAGAATACAATTTTATGACTTTGAGACTATATAAATATACCTATATACACACATACACCCATAAATTTAGGTTTATAACAATTTATAAAGAGTTATGAATGCTCAGAATGTATATATACATGTGTGTATGTATATATATATAATATATATACATGTATATACATAAATGAATTTACATCACAGAACACTTGTTTTTTAGCAGGCAATCTCAGATATGCAGTCAATCATTAAGCACCCCTACAAAGTATAAAGGTAGGTTTTTATATGGCTAAATGTGAGTAACTGTCAAAATTCAATTAGCTTTTTGCTATTTAGGCAAAATGACTTATTATATGGTTTTATCAAGAAAACACAAGTCGAGAAGCTTACCATTTTCCAAGTTTAAGAATGCCAAATGGTAAACAAAGAGAAATAGACTGTGGCCACATCAAGGTGCAGCTGAATTCATGTTGATTCTAAGAAAACCTTTATATGTTATATTTCAAAAAACATTTCTTTAAACAAAAAAAAACTATGGTAGATTTCAAGATCATATGCCAAAAAAGTTTATGACAGCATGAAAAGAAATAATACATTTTACTTAAACACATCAATATTTTAAGTGAATGAATGTATAGTTATTAGCATGTTTTCTTTAATAATTCAATAATTAACCTGGGCATCTTGTTGTCTTTCTATGTCATAAATCAACAGAAGAAGAAAAAACATATAGATGCATATATATATGTGTAAATATATACATATATACATGTACATACATATATATGTTGTTTTGATCTGACAGCTTATGTAAACAAAGACATAAAATATTGTTCATTGTTCAGCAAACATTTTGGCTGATGCTTTTACTACTTCAATTTTATTTTGATTTGTTATGTTAATTTCAGGATAATAAGAATTTTTATGACTTCAGGTGTTAACTGTGATATAATATAACTATTTTTTTTCTGTAATTATTGTATAAATGATGTATTACTACTTGTAACAGAATCAAAATTAATATAGCTCTTAATAGAAACCACCTATATAAACGTTTGTAGATATTTAATCAAAACAGAGAATTACGTTAAATGTTGTTGTATTTACGAGTTAGAAAATTTCTTAGAACAATTATTGATGTACTATTTTCTACATTCAAATCTATTTACCATATAAACAATTATCTTATCTGTTATTATATTGAAATAGAAAAAAACATACAAGCACTCATTTACATTTCTATAATGGAAAAGTCTCTTTTCATCCAATGTTGTATAAGGAGTGTTTTCTTTTACTTAATTTGTTTTCATGTATCTTACAAAATTATTATACAGGATAAGCAACAAGTGGGAAAGGTATGAATATTTTGCCAAATGTGAATTAAAGACATCACTTAATTGATTTAATCTTATAATGTATAATTTAGATCAGCTTGTTAGATGGTTTTGTCATTTAAAATTCACATAATGGAAGCCATCAGCACTTTTCTCTAGCATGTTTGAACAGATGGGGATCCTCTACAGATATCCTTGATTATAGTAGTTGGAAGCTATTTAACTCTATGGAAACCATTTTGTAAAGAAGCCATTTTGTCTTTATATAACTTCAGTTACAGCTCTTTTAGTATTCCATGTATTATCTCTATTTCTGAAACAGTATCACCACCTTTATTTGAAGACCATTTTCTCGGTTATCTGTAGAACCTTTTGGGGAAAACAGGGGCATCGAAGGCAAATTACCGTTAAAGAGGGAGAGTGATAAAAAGTTAGGGTTCTTGGACAAGTTATCTAACAATTCTTAATAAGACAGCCTTGTTCTTTTCTTTCTAAAAGGGAGAAAATGCTGTACAGTCATGATGAGAATTAAAGAGAAATACACATGCAAATCACTTTGTGTGGTGCATGACACACAGTGATTTATTAGTCCATATAATCATCTCATCACCACATCAAATTGGCAGTGATATCTGTTATGTGACATCTCAACAACTATTTATTTAAATAAATAGTTTTATAGCAAACTATATATGATGATACAAATGTATTTGCCATTCATGTTTTTTTCATCTCAAATTAATGAGGTCACACACACAAAGCCAAAATGCTTAATGATTAGTAAATTTTAAGAAAGTAATTTATGCTGTTTAAGCAATGAAAAGAGTATTTCATAAAGTTCATCTGGAGAACGCTTTTTTAGCATAAATGCTAAACAGTCATGAACAAATACAGCTAGTGTTGGGAAATTCTTTCTTATGCATGTACAGAATATATTTTATTGACTTCCACATTGAAAAGGATAATTATTTCAGTTTGTAATTCTATATCACACCTGCTGGTTAATTCTGCCACATGAGAAATATTTCTGCAAAAAGAGCATTGGCTTTTAAAGAATTGGATTTTCTCTTTATAAGTGTGTTGTTCTGTCTTTTCCTCTAAAGGATGTAATTCAAAATGACAGTGTAGAAAAAAGGTCTTAACACAAAAACATGTAAAGTTTCAGGGAGATAAATTTTTTATTCATTCAAAATATGAAAACCTCTTCTTTCTCATGGTTAAAAAATATAGTCCACCTGTTACAGTTTCAGACTATAGTCCAAGCATTCATATAATACAAGTAAGAAAATAATTTGATCACAGTGATCTCCTTGATAGATTTCTTCTGCCCTCTCATTTCTCTGTTTATGACTGGTGACAACATATGCCATGATTTTTTTGCAGATGTGCTCTAAGATTTTAGAGTGAAAGATAAAGGAAAATAATAAGTTTTTATTTTAATAGGATCTTCAACTTGGAGGAATTTGAACTTCAGACTTTTTGTTAAGTCAGTTAATTTTGTCGATCTTCAGCAAGTTATTAATCTTTATAGGCCTCAGTGTCTTCAATAATATGTGGAAAATAATGATCTTAGAGCTGAAGTGATAAGGAAATCAAGATAGAGATGATAAAGTTCTTGATGCATAGGTAAATGATTTAAAAGTTCCAATGACTGCTGGGTATGGTGGCTCATGCCTATAATCCTAGCACTTTGGCAGGGCGAGGTGGGTGGATCACCTAAGGTCAGGAGTTTGAGACCAGCCTGATCAACATGGTGAAACTCTGTCTCTACTAAAAATACAAAAATTAGCTGGGTGTAGTGGCAAGCGCCAGTAATCCCAGCTACTTGGGAGGCTGAGGCAGGAGAATCGCTTGAACCCAGCGATTCTGTCTCAGAAAAAAAAGTTCCAATGCCCTTATTCTCCATACTTTCCAAGTTGATCTCACAGATTTTCCCTTAGACCTGTAGATTCAACCTAGAATAAATGTCAAGCAGGATTACTACTTTATTCAGATACCCTTTTCACTCGTTAAGATCCACAAACGACCATCCTATTTCAGTGGGAGTAAAGCATGGCATGTTGGTTTCCTAAGCATACTCTAGCTTCTTTGCCACTGAACCATTGTCATCAGGCCTCTTTGCCCAGCCTGTTTGAATCTCTGCTCCAACTTCTACAAACCAGCCTTCATCCATGCCTACAAGGATTGCATTCCACTTACTGTAATTTTGTATGCCTGATCTGAGAATCCTCACTACCACTCATGTAAATGAGGATATTGACATTACCTAAGAATACATTGTATATTTACTACACTCTAGATTGAAAATATTTCCTAGGCACAAAACCCAAAACAGGACCCAAGTTCACAATGCCACTTTTTATGTACAAGCAATCTCCCAGTCTGTCCTCCTCAACTAGTTATTACAGCTTGACCCACTTAAGTAGTTAAAGACAATAAAAATTTAGGTCTTTTAGAGTTAGGATCATATTAGTCACACCATATATTAGAGGAACAAATGTATTATCTATTCCTCTTTTTAAGTCTCTTTTTTTGTTTTCCTTAATAATAAAATAAGGAAAAGTATTGCTTTAAGACTCTTTGTGTTATTAATCATAAAATATCATATAGTAACCACTTGTCAGCTAAATGTATATGCAAAAGCAAAATTATTTCTTTTTTCTTTAATTAATAATCTTAATTGACAGAAATTGTTCATCTTTAACTTGTACATGTTTCGAAACATGTATACTTACTGGAAGTGGGATGGCTCAGTCAAGTTAATTAACATATGCAATAAAGTATAATTATTTCTAATTGCCACACAAAACATTTGGCCTTCAGACTTTCAGTTACTAATTAAAGCATTCCCATCAATAAAATATAGGTTTATGATTTTAAGAAAAAATGAGGAAGTTGTAAAATATGGAAAAACATATGTATAGCCAAAGGAATAAATAAAATGTTCATTTAGCTAAATATCCTTAGTATTATATATTTTAGAAGATGAACTCGTAAATTCTCCTGGAGTGGAAAGAGAAAAACTGTTTTGTTTTGTTTTTTAACTGTTTACGCAAATGACTGCCTAGTGACTTAATTAAGATCCTTATACAATCGGTAATAGAAACATGCAGCTTCTGTATTCTGTCCTAGGGACCCTGAAATGATCCTCGAAAATGCACCAGGAATAAAATAGGTAGTGATGGTTTTAAATGTAATACTGCAACAAAAAACTGTATGTAACACAGGTGAGAACTCATTTTCAACAAGAAACACAGAGTTACAGAGAAGACACAGGAGTGAATCCCTCTACTATTATAGAAACTAGAGCAATTTTTATCTATTACAAAACTAAAATGAAATAACTAGTCAGAACTAAAGCAATGTAAATAGCATCAGTATCATCATCTGATATATGAAAATATTTGGAAGTGATTCAACACGTATAATCACTAAAGAGAAGGTACAAATTTCTAATGCTAATTATATGACATAGAATCTAATATGGCAGTATATGTGTTAAAACTATGAGGCTCCATATTTACATTAGATTTGGCACACATATTAATTTCTCAGTTGATAAAATATTAGGGTAAGATCCCAACCCATTTTGAATATTTTACTTTAATAGAAATTGATAACATAAGACCAATACTTTAACTGCTGGCTCATTATTTTCTTAGTGTTCTAAAGTAACACTAGGCATGCGTCTCATCAAAATGTTCGATCCTGAAGACGTGTAATTTTTAATCCATTAGCTTCTGCTTCCTAAAGACTAAGTGTCTGGAAAGTAATTTTCATTCCCATAGCATTCAATGACAGCATTACATTTTTTTTAAACTGCAATCATTTAGACTTAACAGGAAAGGTGACCTACTTTTGGGGAATCGAGGTGGATTGTCATTGACATCAGTGAGGGTGATGTTGACTATCGTTGTTCCGGCTAATCCTCCAAGCTGGCCTCCCATATCCTTGGCTTGGATGAGTACTTGGTATTGTTCTTTGACTTCTCTGTCCATGTTTGGCAAAGCTGTTCTAATAACACCTTCAGGGATGAACGTAATAATGTAAAATAAATATCACAAATATTGTGTTTTCTTAAATAAACTAGTCTGCAACAACAACATGAGTCTACTTAGAATCACTAACAAAGACATACTAGCTAAAATTATATCTTTTAAAAGGTGAGACATCCAAAATATCGAATGGTTAGGACATAATTTAAAATATTATAGTAGCTACATAATAAAATGTCATGCAGAATGAGAAATATGGTTAAAGAACAACCTCTAAGAGGTAGTCATATTACCTTCATAAGTAAACCAACTTAGACATGATTTATATGCATGATTTTATCTTTAAAAAGAAGAAATCATTAAAAATCAGAAATAAAATTTAAAATTAAAATGAAAATTACTGGCATGGTGGCTCATGCCTGTAATCCCAGCACTTTGGGAGGCTGAGGCGGGTAGATCACTTGAGGTCAGGGGTTTGAGACCAGCCTGGCAATATGATGAAACCCTGTCTCTACTAAAATTGCAAAAAATTAGGAGGATGTGGTAGTGGGCGCCTGTGGTCCCAGCTACTTAGGAGTCTGACACAGGAGAATTGCTTGAACCTGGGAGGTGGATATTGCAGTGAGCTGAGATTGTGCCACTGCACTTCAACCTGGTGACAGAGTGAGACTCTGTCTCACAAAAAATAAATAAATAAAATAGAGATAAAAGTATAAATACTAAAAATGCAAAGTGGTAAAAATGAGTATTCAATGTCCAATTATTACGACTTTCTTCTTCTTTTTATGTTTACTTTCTAGGATAATTATACTAATTTATTTTCTAAAAATGCATTCAATATCTTCATTACATATTTTGTCTTCCAGAATTCCTGTATTTTAGCAACAGATATTTCACCAAGTGTCTTCAAAATTCAGGACAGTGTTTGGCATTTACAAGGAAAACAGTAAGTACATGCAAACCAATTAACTGAAAGAATGAATGGCTGAATGAACGAATCTATAAATAATCAAATTTTAAATGTGAAGTTTACAGCATATGTGCATGTTTACATATTGTCCTCATTTTCTGTCCTGGTGTCCAAGTGTAAAAGTAGTTTATATTCCTATTTATTCATAGTAAAATAACTAAAACCTCCTGGATTATTTTCAAATAAAATCATGAATAAATTTCATACCAAATTCCAATCTTTAGTCAATGGTTTTAGGGAGAGATTGGACACCATTTATTATTATTATTATTTTTTTTTTTTTGAGACGGAGTTTCGCTCTTGTTACCCAGGCTGGAGTGCAATGACGCGATCTCAGCTCACCGCAACCTCCGCCTCCCGGGTTCAGGCAATTCTCCTGCCTCAGCCTCCTGAGTCGCTGGGATTACAGGCACGCACCACCATGCCCAGCTATTTTTTTGTATTTTTAGTAGAGACAGGGTTTCACCGTGTTGACCAGGATGGTCTCGATCTCTTGGCCTCGTGATCCACCCGCCTTGGCCTCCCACAGTGCTGGGATTACAGGTTTGAACCACCGCGCCCAGCCTGGACACCATTTTTTTTAAACACAACTGGCTTTAATGGTGTTGTTTCTTTCCTTAAGAAATATATGCTACTTTCTTTAAATAGCATATATGAATAACAAATATAATATCAACAAAAATAAATCAACCATCAACAAACATAGAATCCAAATCATAAACCCAACATATATCCCTGTTTTATATGGACTTTCTACTCTCTACTTAACAAAGGCTGATTCAAATTTTCAATCTGAGATTTTTTTGTCTTTGCAGGAAATCATTGCAGTAAAAGACAATCTTCATTTATGCTGCTGCTACTTTATTTATGAATTGGTAGTGACACCTTTTTAATTCAATGTGTTTGTCCTTTCTTCAGCTCAGGCTCCTGTTGCTTCATTTCCAAGTCTCTTAACTAAGATTCTTTGTCTCTACCTGTGAGTGTTCTGGTTCTACATACCTTAAGTTATGTGACTTCTGCCTGGCTTACAATGCTTATATATTCTAGATAGATTCCTGGGTATGAATCATATGCATTATATCTTGTCCTGTTGTTGACTGAGTCTATCTTAATTAATTTTCAATAAGAAAATTATATATATATATACTTAATTAATTTCTAGCATAAAAATTTCCAATATAAAAATTATATCTATCACTATTTATCTATCTATTCTTTTTTTTTAAGGCATTCATTTTTATTATGTTAAGTAATTAACATAAGCTTGAGAATTTTGGCAAAAGTACTGGAAACTAAAAATATTGTAGTATATATCAAAAAGAACCAAATAAAAATTCCGGAACTAAAAAATTACAGTAATCAAATAACACAATGGATGTGTTTATCAGCTGACCAGACAGCAGAAAAAAGAATTGGAAAATTGCATAATACATTAAAATAACTATTCACAGTGAAGCGTGAAAGGACAAGAGATGAAAATACAGATAAAAGGTTAAGAGACATGGAAGACCAAACAGAAATGTTAGTGGCTGAGAATATTCTACAACTGGCAAAAGTAACCAATCTCTATTTAAGCAATCTAATGATTTCCTACTGGGATCTATAAAAATAAATTTTTATCTAGATATATCTTTGTGAAACTACAGAAAGCCAAAGACTCAAGTTAAAAGATAAAGATCAAACACTAGACTATTCTTATATCTATCCATCTCTCTATCTTTTTATTTAACTGGACAGAGAGACAGAGTTGTGGAGTTGTGTTTTTTATTGGTTATTTGCTGACCTAAATAAAATGCTATATACTGAGATCCAGTTACATTAAAACATTAAGATGCAGAGTTCTTCTTTTCCCATGATGATGCAATCAATTTTTGTTTCATTGTTGAGAAACTGATAAACAACAGGTAGCCATGAAAAAAATAACTTCCTGAAAAGGTCCTTTCCTGGCTTTTAAAATAAACTGCAATGTTTAAAGATTCTCTTCTCATTTTGAATGTGGAGTTTGGCTTAGTCCCCAAAATATAAACTCCCCAAAAAATTATACACATACTACATTATGTTTCCTCTGGTTCTTAAATGCAAGTGGTGCTGGGTCAGGGGAAGCACATCCTGGTCATCACTAGAAATTGACTTTCAAACTACATGTACAATCTTTCCTCCATCTGAGTTCCACATACCGTCCAGTTGGGTAACATTACACTAACAGCAGGGCTAGAAGCAGCAGAAAGGTCACTCATCAGGCACAGGGTGGAACAGGAGGGCAGGGCTGTGAGTGTGGTAGAAAAGGTCTTGCCAATTTTTTTGAATGACCAGAAAAAATATATATCTACTCTTAAGTCTGATAATACCTATTTTGTCTCTTTTCAATTGCATCTTAATATTTTAATCTAACTGGATCCCAGTAGATAGCTATTTATATACATCAGCAAATAACCAGAAAAAGCAATTCCACAACTTTCTCTGTCCATATAAATAGATAGATAGATATAGAAACAGATAGGTGGATAGTGATATGGAGATAGACCTTCTGCTAGCATCTATTTGGTGACAAGATGTTACTACAGTTTTGAAGACTATCTTCCATAATTCCAAACTCTTTTCAGATGTCCTGCTGTATCTTAATATTAGTTAATTCTTATAATCTGAGACTACTGGTATAGATAGATGATAGATAGATAGATAGATAGATAGATAGATAGATAGATAGATGATAGATAGATAGATAGATAGACATACTTTTAAATTTTATTTTCAGGAGCATAGCAACTGCATGAATAATGGCAAGCCTGAGTTATCTGATGTCTGGGTGACAGCAGTAATGTCAAGATTGATAACCTGAATCCTAGTCTAGGATCCATCATACCATTTCACATGAATTAATATATTTAAAGGATGGTGTTTATTCAAAGAAATGACAGGTTGGTAGGGGATCATTTGAATAATACAATTCACAGAATTATTCTGTGACCTATTCCTTATAAATGGAGTAAGACATTTAAGACCCCTACAAGAAATGACTTTTCTCCTGTCATCCACTCCTAGCGGTCAAAGCGTTTGAGAAGATGCCATCTGAAGCGCACACACTGAGGTGCTCAGGCTCCAGCTATTCCACAGAGCTCCTGAACTTCTCCAAACTTCTTGTCCTCATTCTCCCAGTTCCCTTATGAATGCCTGTCTAGTGAGTGGACATCTTTCTGGTTTCTTCCACTTTAGTCTTTTTTTTTTTTTCATGAAGCCATGTCTTACTCACAGCACAGCTTCAGGAAGAAACGACCACACCCTCCGTAGGACTCAATCATAGTGTGTAGACTGTTTTGTTGCATTTGTTGATTTGTTGCCTGTTTACCTTTCTTTACCAGACTGAAAGCCACTTTAGAACAGAGAGAAGTCTTTTTATTTTCTTCTTTATTTCTGGCATCTAGTCAATGTCTGGCTCAGAGTGACACAGGAGATGGAAAGAAATTATTTCGGCAGACAGTAAGAGTAAAAGAGTCCTCACTAAAATCTCCCTTTTAATAAAAGCATCGCCCAAATCATTTCCTTTCTAAGAAAGAGCAGCCTGAAAAACTGAACTGCAGACATAGCTAAGCATAGGAAGCTTGCTCGGGGGAATGCCAGCAGCTGTGCCAATAGTAAAGGGTTACCTGGGAGCCACGCATGTTCAGCATGAAGGCTCTGTCTTCCCTTTTCTTTGTCACCACATGTACAGTAAAGAACTAGGCAAATTGGCACTGGCCAGATAGAACCCATCTGCCTAAAAAAAGATTAGGGTGGGGTGGGCAGATTTTTACATGTATGCAAATGGCACACCTAGCCATAACCTGTTTTTTGCGCCTTATGCAAAGAATACACCTGTTCTGACCAATCTTTCATGCCCTATGTAAATCAGACATCACCTCCTCAAGCTTATATATAAAACCTGTTGCATTTCACCACAGCAGAAACCCATTCGGGACCTTTGTCCCTGCAGGAGAGCCTTTTGCTCAGTTTCTTTTGCCTTTTCTTTTTTTTTTTTTTTTTTGAGACTGAGTCTCCCTCTGTTGCCCAGGCTGGAGTGTGGCGCAATTTCTGCTCACCGCAAACCCCGCCTCCAGCCTCCCAGGTTCAAGTGACTCTCCTGCCTCAGCCTCCCGAGTAGCCAGGACTACAGGCCCGTGCCACGGCATCTGGCTAATTTTTTGTATTTTTAGTAGTGACGGGGTTTCACCTTGTTAGCCAGGGTGGTCTTGATCTCCTGACCTCGTGATCTGCCTGCTTCTGCCTCACAAAGTGCTGGGATTACAGACGTGAGCCACCACATCTGACACCAAACCTCAGTTCTTAACCTTACTTCTTGTGTGTCTGCATCCTTGATTTCCTCAGCATAGAAAAAGGAACCTTGGGGTTTACCCCAGACAATGACATCCCTTCAAGAGTATTTCTGTTTTTCTGTTTCCATGTTCTTAAAACAGCTATGTTACTTTTCCACCTATATGTATCATAATTTTTTAGTTCACTTTAATTTTATTATTTTATTCTCTTTCCTTTTTTATTCTACTCTCTGTGAATCATAATCCAAAAATAGGTTTTCTTTTCATTTTTATCCTGTACTTTCTCCCCATCTCCTACCCATGCTCTGAAGAATCCATTTCATGGTTTATTTTACCCTATAGCTATTTGCTTTGCAAAAGAAGAATTCAACTAGGGGTATTAGAACTATTGTATCTTGAAAAAGTTTTTGATTACCCATGAAAGATATCTCTCCTAGTTGAACACAGACTCCAGTGTTGACCAAGTCATGGTTAACTGTTTTTAATAAAGATTTGGAGGAAACATTAAAAATTACGATTTTAATAAACAGATATGTTAGAGATAAATGATAAGTTGAAGTGTAAAAAGAGTAATGATAGCACTCAAAACTTAACTTTAGCAGTGAGAATACAAGTTTCTGTTTTCAATTCCATAGCTCATTACATTAAAATTATGAGAGACCACATTTTGGATTAGTTTATATGAAAACTTACTGAGTTTCATTTCATTTTAGTCTTAAATTGGCCTAAAATCTAAAATGGATTTTTAAAAGTATTAGTACTTTCTTGAATAATATTAATTCAAATGTTGTATTCATCGTTGCATAGATTAGGTATATGTTTTTTTACATATTTTGCTAATGTATGTGAAAGACAAAAAGAGTTATCAGGTTACCTTCAGTAAGAAATGTAGAGACTGTATTGTCCAGCTTCTTCACTGTAACATGCCTTAACTCTCCTATAGGACTTACGAGCCACCTTCTCCAGGAGTTCTTTCCTCTGAAAACTTTCATCCCTTCAATCAGTGTATATCTGGCGTCCCATAGCAGCTTTATGTATCAGAAAATTATACACTAGAAAACTCACATATAAACTTCTGAGGACCTGATGAACTCCCCGTAATAGGTAGGGATCTACCTGACCACCTACTTGATTCATCTCAGTCTCCCAATAGCAAAGCACCAGTCAGGTCACATGTTATAGATAAATGTGCAACAAACGACATAATCAAATCCAACACCACCAGTTCATTACTTATCATCTGCTTTAACCCATCCAGTAATGTGAAACTCACAATCTAATGAGTTGTCACTCTTATTTATGGTATCATTCTTAACTTTATCCTTATTATATTTTTGAGACGGGATCTCGCTCTGTCACCCAGGCTGGAGTGCAGTGGCATGATCTTGGTTCACTGCAATCTCCGCCTCCCAGGTTCAAGCGATTCTCCTGCCTCAGCCTCCCGAATAGCTGGGACTATAGGCATGCACCACCATACCCAGCTAACTTTCTGTATATTTATTACAAATGAGATTTCACCATGTTAGCCAGGATGGTCTCGATCTCCTGACCTCATGATCCACCTGCCTCAGCCTCCCAAAGTGCTGGGATTACCGGCCTGAGCCACCTCACTCGGCCTTTTTTATACATATGAGTATATATGGAGCCAGAATTCTTTCTTCTTGTAACTCACACTATGCATTGATAGCTCTTTTCCTCTCAAGCTGCACAGAATACATCTTGTTCTTCTTCTACATGACAGCTCTACAACTTCCTAAAGGCATATATCACATCCCTCTGGAATATTCTCCTTTCAAGCCCAAACATTTTTGGCTCTTTTTGCTGATGTGTTCATCTCATGATTTCTAAAATAAAGCAAATTGAACTCACCCAGAATCTTCTTGAAGTCTGACAATGCAGAATACAAGAAAATGATTGCCTGCAGTGAATTCCTGGGCATGGAATTTTATTATACAATTATAATATTACAAAATAGGTAACAATTTGTGCTGTTTTATCTTAAGAATTGTTTATTTATTTGACAGTTTTCTTTCCTCATATTTATTGGTCTCTATTGATTTTCTTGCCTTTGCTATTCCATAATCAATTCTTGCCTTAATGCTTCCTGGCAACTTATTCATTCTGGCAAAAGGTATTAAAAGAGTGACTTCATTATGTAGGAAAAAACTCTTTTCTTTTGCCCTTAAAGGAGGAAGATATAGTTTCTTTCACCAGCACCAACTGAGGTGTCTGACTCAGTTCTACCAGATTTTATCCTGAATTAATATCAAAAGAATGTCCCAGGATGGGTGTGGATCACGCCTGTAATCCCAGAACTTTGGGAGGCCAAAGTGGGCGGATCACGAGGTCAGGAGATGGAGAGCATCCTGGCCAATATGGCGAAACCCCATCTGTATTAAAAATAGAAAAATTGTCTGGGTGTGGTGTTGCATGCTTGTAATTCCAGCTACTTGGGAGGCTAAGGAAGGAGTATGGCTTGAACCTGCAAGGCGGAGATCGCAGTAAGCCAAGATAGCTCCACTGCACTCAAGTCTGGTGACAGAGTGAGACTCTGTCTCAACAAAAGAGAATGTTCCATACTCATATGACCCACCAATCTCTTTTCTTGATCTATACTCAAAGGAAATGAAATTATCACCTCACAAAGATATCTGCATTTCATGTTTATTGCAGCCTTATTCCCAGTCGTCAATATATAAAAGCAATGTACCTGTTCATCACTGGACAAATGGAATAAGAAACTGTGGCTACGCATATAATGGAATGCTATTCAACCTGAAAAAGGAGGTCCTGTCATTTGCCACAACATAAATAGGCTTGAGAGACAGTGTTTTAAGTGAAATAAGCCAGGCACATAAATAAAAATATTGTGTGATCTTATTTACACGTGGAATCTTAAAAAAAGTGCCAAATATGTAAAGAATAAAAGAAAGGTTATAAGGGTCAGGGTAGGGGAGAGAAAATGGGGAGATGTAGATCAAAAGATACAAATAGAAAAAATACAGGATAAACAAGTTAAAAGATCTAAGGTACACCATGAGCACTATAGTTAGTAATAGCGTATCATATTTAGGATTTTTGCTAAATGAGTAGATAATAACTATCTTTGCCATGAGAAGGGGCAGAATGTAAGGGGAGAATAAATAAGATGATGGGTATGTTAATTTGTTCTACTATAGTAACGTACTATAGTAAGTTCCACTGTGTGTGTGTGTGTGTGTTTGTGTGTGTGTATCTCTTATAACATCATGTTCTATACTTGATATACAAAATAAATTTGACTTCTTTAAAGAATGTTCAAGTCATCAGAATAAGTATGTGTATAGTATTGTAAAGTGTCAGCTCAAAATATAAAGTTATTGGCCCGTGCTTTAGTTTCAATATGAAGCTTTTATAACACCAATACATTTTAGAAGACATACAAGAATAATATCAGTCAAACTATAGGAGGAGGTTTCGTTGGGAGAAAGACTTGAAGATTATTATCTCTGAATGAAAAGTTGATAGACTCAGGACAAAAATCTTGGGAAAGTTTCAGTCATGTGAGCAAACTTTATCATGTTTCCCTAAGCAGAATTTAGAACAAGATCACACACCAAGAAATATCAGAACAGGGAATAAAACATTTTTAAAGTATCTCATGCACATCTATTCTCACTCTATTGTTTTTCTTTATAAGAATTTTATAAATGTAGAAACATGTAAAATAAACATTTATAAAGGATGCATTTTTTGACAATGTACATAAATTAAGAGATATGGAGAGAAATGTTTTGTATAGATGGTATAATCGTTGCACAAAAATGTAAACATACTTACTGCTACTGAATTGTGCACTTAAGATGGTTAAAATAGTCAATTTTATGTTGAGTATATTTTACCGTGATAGAAAAGAATCAAGTTTAAAGATTAACAAGAGGATATTGAGGTAAAATAATATTATGATGCATTCTCAAGTAGAGCTCAGATAATTTAGAAAAATACAGTGTATCATCACCATATGATGTGCAATATGACAATACTGAACTCAGTTTAGTTATTTAGAATCACTTAGGGAAAATTTAAATGCATTAACAGAATTTTAAGAATAAATTAAGACATGAGAGTTCATCATTTATACTAATATTTGTTTTCTTAAATGGAGTTACTCTATTATCAAAACTGTTGAGATGTTTAGCACCCTGATTTAATCAGGGTGAATTAAATATTATAATATTTTTGCTCTTGTTTAATGTTGTATAGATTATAGGTGTTTTTAAATATTTTATAACATTAACTGAAATAATTTGTATACTAAAATAATACAATATGTTAATATAAAAACATTTTAATATTTTACAAATGTTAAGTATAATAAACATAATTGTTTAATGTTTTATAGTCGGAGCTACATTTTGTGTGTTTTAAATACCATTTACTAATCATCTGAAGCATATAAATGAATGTGTCTGGATTTTAAGTCAGAGTAAATTATTTCATAGTTATGACAAAAAATTGTCACATACACTGCTTTTAAAAGGACTATTATTTCTTGGTTTATTTCATGGAATAAATGAATTTATACTGTTTAGAATATGTCAATTTATATTGTTTAGAAATAAACTTGCCATATCCACTTAGAGATGCTGGGGATGTTTGTAAAACAGCAGTATCAATGCAGAAATCTTTTTATTTTCTCATTTCAAATGAAACACACAATTATCTCTTTTTCACTTCATAAATATTTAAGCACCAGAGGTTTTGATGAGAATCTTCTTTTCAGAATTGTTTTAAGCTGCTTTCTACACTCAAATGTGGAAAGTTTCAGATAATATTAGTTTTTCAAGCATTTTATTTAATAACAGCAAATAAATCATAAAGGGAAGCTATATGGCTGGAACAAATGGAGACTATTTCTGAGAAATTGCAATTATCCTTGATTTTTGATTTACACTTATCTACCACAAGGTGATAAATTTGACAAAAAGTCTTCTTAATGGTTTCTTTGCATGAAGAACTAGTTTTCATTCTCTTAATGAAGCGCTTCATCATCCACTCTTTTCCTGCCTAGTGGTCTGAGGCCTTGTTAGTATGAAGACTTCTGTCTCCAGTGAAAATCGATGCTTCAAAAATCTATTACATAGCTTATGACAGAATTGTTTCACTGTTAGTCCTAAATAGTAAACTTATAGAAATATAAATACAAAATTATAAATGTTACATTACATATTCACATACTGTATGGTAAAACAAGCTTTTTAAAGACACTAGGATATATCCAAAGTTGACATTGGCCAAGTGAAATCAAGGGAAGTGTATTTTTTTGGATCATAAATTTGTTTGGTAGTCATTTGCCCGTAACAATTACATTCTTAACTCATTCTTCATGTTTAAATTTATCGTTCTTTGATTCTCATCTCGCTTTTTCAAGGTTAGATGTGGTTTTATCTACAGTTATTTTACCAATATTAAACCCTTAATGTTAAATGCTTAATTCTCTCTCTAAGTGAGAATACTCACTCTTATTCTGAGTATATAAACTTACCTTCTTTATAGTTTATCATTGTAATCAAGTAAGCGACCTTTCATATGCTCTTTCTTCACTAATCTCTATACACTCTCTTTTCTCATTATTTTATTCCTCTTGCCCCTGAGGAGTGTTCTGCACAAGCTGAAGAGATCTAAGAGACATGCATTGTCCGTACTTCCATTTCTGGTCAGATTACCCATTAGAGCAAACTTCAAAAAGATACATAATTATATAAGACAAAAAATAACCCATAGTGGCCCCATCTGATAAAATGAAACATTTTAGATAATTTTCCTTTATTATTTTTATATATTCTGCCTATTGTCCAAACCTCCTTAATTCCTCCGGAACACTATGCATTATAAACTTCATTGAACAATTTCTTCAACCTCTTTTTTTTTTTTCCAATTTACCCCGCTTTTCTACAAATATATATGTGATTTTTTTCACAGCTAAAAAATAGCCACAAAACTTCCTTTTAGATGATATTGTTAAATATTTTCTTATCTTTACTGCCGTATTTCTTGAAAAATCTCTTGTGTGGTAAGGTGTAATTTTTCCCTCATGCACTCACTTTTAACATTTGACAGCCTGGCCTTTGTTCTCCAAAATTCCATCCAAATCAGAAGAGCTTCTTTGTCCTAAACCACTCTGGATTCTCCTCAGCGCTGATACTCACTTCTTAATGGATAGCTCAAAGGACAGATGCTGTCCTTACTACACTCTACCCTTTCTTCAGGTTTACAGAAGGGAGTGACTCCCTGCTTTAGTCCTTTATTTTTTTGATGACTTCTGCTGCTTTTTGGCTTAATGAAGATGATAAGAAATTAAGAGAGAATGGGGGGCTCAGTTGTTAGAAAGTTATGCAGATTTTGCAGGTCCACTTTTGTTAAGAAACATTAACAGACTTTATGTTTCTAGGCAACATTATTATACAAAATTATTATTTAACATATCTCATTGGTATACAGATTTTAACACAAACTTCTTAGGAAGTATCAGTTTTAAAATGTTTAACTTCTTTGAATGCGTAGTATCTGAAATGTATAGTTTTAAAATGGATGTCGATATTTAAAAATTAATTCAGAAATTTAAAATGTAGCTTAGTTCAGTATGAGAACAATTCTTCATTATTTTAAGTTCACATGATACACCACATTAAATTCAGTTTGCTATATGATTTAATGTAGTACATAAAAACTGACAAAATAACCATCATTGTGAGGTATCTGCTCCAACTGTGACACGGAAAGCCTATTTTGATAATTGATAAGTGGCTAAGTCTCCTTAGCAAAGTATTTGGCATCCAAAAATTGATTGTTTAGAAATAGAGAGACCATTTATTTAAAAGGAAAGACAAAATATTCCATGTGCATAGCCTCCTGCCCTTCTTGTGCTACTCATATTATATTTGGATTTGAAAACTGCCATTTCTTTTTAGTTAAAAATGGGACTGGATTTGTAGACACAGGCAAACAGAACCAATGATCTTGGTATTGCAAGTTTGTTAAGTCTCTCCTTTCTTCCATTACAAGTGTAAGTCTCTATTAATCTAAATCAAGCATTCATAACCCTTATATATATAGCAACAGAAGCTCCAGGATCTTACCATGTATCGTTAAAGCCTAAAACTAAATATAATTGAACCCATCCAATAATTTTGAAATGAAAAGCTATTATAGCTGGAAGAATTTTTTTAAAGTAGACTTTTGAAAATTTTAAATAAGACAAACAGTGACTGCCAACCTAACAAATTTGACCTTTATAAAGATATGTTAAAAGGTTTATTTTACACAAAGTTCACTTAAAAGGAAATCATTCTTCAGCAGCAAGGTAAGATCTGATTTCTTTGCTTAACATGCATCGCACTGAATCTTTATGGCTGTATTAGAATATGCAACTCCCCATGCCAAGATTTAATTAAAGTTTAAATATTTGAAGGGCTGGTGATAATGTTGCTTCTAATAAAAAATTTACCTGTCTTGGGATCAATGGAGAAATAAGGTTGTCCCTGAAGAATGCTGTAAACGACTCTGGCACTGTTTCCATAGGTCGGGTCATCTGCATCTGTGGCTTTGACCTGGAGTACATATGCGCCTGGAAAATAAGACAAAATCACTTTGGCGTTTTTGTTTTACCATGTTCAAAGTCATGTCCCCTTTCTATCTGCTGGACTTGATTTTCCTTTGGAATTTCGCCTGTGTCAAGTATGCCATGAGTACATGATGTCACTGAGGATAGTTTAACCATTATAACCAAAACGTTGGGCAAGGATATAACTGTTAGTGTAAATGACGACTTTAAATATTTATTTGTAAAGCAGTGTCCATTTTCAGTAGCTAGATCATCGAACTGAAAGTCATCATGACACCTTTATTGATTGGCACGTCAAAGAAAGCATGGATACCACTTATATTAGCTCATCTGCTTACTATTGATGTTTTAATTTTATAATTAGTATATCAATAAAGAAGCTAAAAGGTTTAGGGTGTACAGAACATTAGAGGCTGTTAAATAATTTGCAATTGCAATTTAAAAATTAACAGCTACCTACTAGCATTAGGAAGCCTTTAATTAGAAAAGGAATATTTGAGAAATTGAGAAACCATAAATAATTGCAAAATAGCTACAGGAGCACTTCTTTGCCTCAAGATTGAATTAACCTAAAGATTCAGTGACATAGGAAAACACTACAAACAATCTGAATGATCTGCAGCTTTCCTATATATATATATATATATATATATATATATATATTTTTTTTTTGACATGGGTATGTTGTTTTCTTTGCTAAAAGAAGTTGAAAGGAGGTTTTCTCTGTATTTTCCTTATCTGTTCATAAGCACATTAAAATCAGTCTCTAAAAACGTTTAGAGTGAGTATCTCTTCCTAATGCCCTGCTCATTATTACTATTCTGAGTTCAGAACAAAGTGAAATCAAAGGTACCCAAATTGTAGCAAATACAATAGACAAATGTACGTACAGGTACACATGTATATCCAAAGTTATACAGTGAGTAAAACTCCCTTAATCTGTTGTAGGCGTTCAAAGTAACTGTTCTGTTTGGAGAAAATAGGATTGTTCCCTTTCATTCAATTACTCATTCAGCTTTTTCTCTAAGAGTACAAATTTGGAATAAACCATATCTTCATAAATGACTATAGAAGCTAAAGAAATGAATTAATTTTTCACTTCTACCATTTCTTTCTTTCTCTTTCTTTCTCTCCTTCCTTCCTTCCTTCCTTCCTTCCTTCCTTCCTTCCTTCCTTCCTTTCTTTTCTTTTCTTTTCTTTTCTTTTTCTTTTTCTTTTTTTTTTTGAGACAGAGTCTTGCTCTGTCACCCAGTCTAGAGTGCAGTGGCGTGATCTTGGCTCACTACAAGCTCTGCCTACTGGATTCAAGTGATTCTCCTGCCTCAGCCTCTGGAGTAGCTGGGATTACAGGCACGCAGCACTGCACCTGGCTAATTTTTGTATTTTTAGTAGAGATGGAGTTTCACCATCTTGGCCAGGCTGGCCTCGAACTCCTAACCTTGTGATCCCCCACCTCGGCCTCCCAAAGTACTAGGATTACTGGTGTGAGCCACTGCACCCAGCCTACCATTTTCTTTTAATAAAATGTTAGGGTTGTGACTAGAGTGAGAAATAATAACTTTCTGTAGATATTCAATGCCAAGACTTAACAGATGAAAAATATGTAACAGCAGCCTTTTCCAGGAAAATAAACTTTTAGATGGAACTTTTAGAGGGAATGTAGGAAAACATTATTAAGCAGTCAGGAGTGAAGGCTAATATTATCCGTCATCATCATCAACATTATCACTCTCATTAATCATAATCTGACCAATGTTTATTTCTTTTTCTTATTTTATTTATTTATTTATTTTTCTTGAGACAGAGTCTCCCTCTTTCGCCAGGCGCCAGGCTGGAATGCAGTGGCACGATCTTGGCTTATTGCAACCTCCGCCTCCCAGCTTCAAGCAGTTCTCCTGCCTCCGCCTCCCAAGTAGCTGGGACTACCCGCCACCATGCCCAGCTAATTTTTGTATTTCAGTAGAGACGGGATTTCACTATATTGGCCAGGATGGTCTCGATCTCTTGATCTCGTGATCCGCCCGCCTCTGCCTCCCAAACTGCTGGGATTACAGGAGTGAGCCACCGTGCCCGGCCCAATGTTTATTTCTATGTAACATTGGGTACCTGTATTAAAGATTCAGTAAAACTACCTTTCTTTAATGCTATAGGGATAAACAGTTTATTAAGAGTAAAGTCCTCTGGTATCTGTCTGGTAGAGGACTTTTGGCCCCGTTCCCCAGCCATGTGGAAAGGGCCTAATTCCCGATAAGGAAGGCCCTTCCTCCCCCACAGGGAGGGTCCCTTATCTCACTCTATCCTGGCCCGGCCCAAGACCAGCAACCTTCCCGCCCAGCGGCCCACTGAACCAATCACCACCCGCACCACCAGCTCTCCTACCGCCCCAGGCCCTCTGTCCCTATAAAGTCAACCGAACAAAGAAAGCGCGCGATTCCTCCTTTCCCGCTTGAGTCGCCCGGAGATCCCAATAAAGTCGGTACCGGTCACCATGCGTCCTGCCTCGAGTCTATTGAGTGCCTGCCTCCGTGGGTCGGGGTCCCACAGCCAGGGTCGCACAAGTGGTGCCGAAACCCGGGAGCGCGGGCTGCTGGCCTGGCCGCAGCCCCCTCCTCCGGCGACCCTTTTTGGATCCGACACCTCTATGCTCCGACTAAGGTAAGTTCATTTTTTTCTCTTGCCTTTCCTTCCACGTGGTGTGCACAGTAGTCCCTCCCAATCCGCCGGACCCCTCGCCTAGCATCGGCCGACCCGAGGAAGGTCCTCCGTTCCGGCTCCAGGAGCCCCTCCGGGAACTGCCAGACAGGGGACGTCCTCTCTGACTCTTCCCTCCGTTAATTCTCTAGGTATCTGCGGTGCAAGGGGGACGCCTCTTCCTGCATCTACCCAGCCGTTGGCAGGGAAATTACTGCTGTGCACGCCATGGGTAACGCGGAGTCTAAAATACCCCCTAACTCCCCTCTTGGGTGTTTATTGCGAAACTTCTCCAAATTGGGATACTCGCAAACCCCGAGGTGAAAGAAACTCATTTTCTTGTCTCAAGCGGCATGGCCCCAGTATCAGCTCGATAACCAGTCACATTGGCCCCCGACTGGCACTTTCAATTCCAATATCCTTCGTGACCTTGACAATTTCTGCCACCGTACAGGCAAAGACCGCGAGGTGCCTTATGTACAGGCTTTTTGGGATCTCCGTACCCACCCGGACCTTTGTTCCACTTGCTCTACACACCAGGTTCTTTTAGCCCAAGTTCCTCGCAAAAATTCCTCCACTATTTCTATTACTTCTCCCCCGCCTTACTCAAAGCAGGAGGAACTGCCTGACCATCTCTCGCCTCCCGCCAACCCCAGCTGCCAGCTACCACCAGTCGTTAGCCCTTCCCCCACTCCCCCCACGCTTCCCGCCTTAGAGACTCCACCTCCCTTTGTTTCCCCAGCGGCCGCCCCCTCCGCGCTTCCTGCCTCAGAGGCCCCACCTCCTCTTGCTTCTCCGGTGGCCACTCCCTCCGTGCTTCCCGCCTTGGAGACTCCACCTCCCTTTGTCTCCCCAACGGCCGCTCCTTCTGCGCCTCCCGCCTTAGAGGCCCCACCTCCTCTTACTTCCCCAGTGGCAGCCCATACCCACTCACACCAGCCCACTCTCCTGGCACCGCTTCGCGAGGTGGCTGGGGCGGAAGGTTTGGTTAGAGTGCATGTCCCCTTCTCCCTCCAGGATCTGTCACAAATCGAGCGCAGGCTCGGCTCTTTTTCAGCTGACCCCTCTACTTACATCAAAGAGTTCCAGTACCTCACCCAGGCTTACAGCCTTACTTGGCACGATATACGTGTCATCTGCACTTCCACCCTCACTGCCGAGGAACA
>NW_016107350.1:2364675-2365890 GCF_001604975.1 Cebus imitator | reverse complement strand
TACTCCCTGAAGTAAATCCCCAAGTCTGTAATATCAACAGCCCCACTGTGGCCGCCCACCATCGGCCTGTTAAAATTTTCCTCAAGGAATCCACTCCCAGGTTTCTATCTTGTCCCCAATTCCCCATCTCCAAAGCCCACTGCCTCGGGCTCCATCCTATAATTGCCTGTGTCAAAACATCATTGTCCGGAAGTACTAGCCGAGGCACAAACTCCCTGCTCTGATCTACAGTCTCAACCTCTGCCGTTGGCCCTCACCTTATTTGTCGATGGCAGTTCCATCCCACACCCCTCTGGTCCTCGAACAGCCGCCTATGCTGTGGTTACACAAACCGACATTATTGAGACCCACTCCCTGCCCTTAGGAACCACCTCACAACAGGCCGAACTAGTGGCACTTACTCGAGCCCTAATATGGTCTAGAGACAAGGAAGTTAACATCTACACGGACTCTAAGTCTGCCTTTCTCATAGCCCACTCCCATTGTATAATCTGGAAGGAACGGGGTTTCCTCACTACTAAGGGCACCCCTGTTCTAAATGGGAAACTTATTGCCAACCTTATTCAGGCTGTCCAACTCCCTAGCAAGGTTGCCATCATCCACTGTAGGGGACATCAAACCATTGGCTCCACAGTGGCTATGGGCAACGCCTTGGCAGATAGGGTGGCAAAGGACACGGCAAAAAAATCACCCGCCCCCTGCCTGCCTCTATTTCCTGTCCAGGTCATACAAACCGTATTACTCAGACCGGGAAAAACAAACTCTCCAGACCACCCCAGGAGTGACGTTCAAAGATGAATGGGCCTTTAAGCACAACCTTCTCATTCTCCCAAAGCAACAACAAACTCAGATAATTCAGGATATTCACAACTCTCTTCATATTGGGCCTAAGGCCCTGCTCCACTTCCTTAGTCCACTTCTACATCCGGACGGCCTTTCTCAAACCATCCATAAGGTCCATACAGAATGTCTCACCTGTGCCAAAGTTAACCCCCAGGGGTCCTGTCACCCCCGCAAACAACTCCACCAATTACGGGGGTTCCTCCCCGGCCAAGACTGGCAAATCGATTTCACCTATATGCCAAAGCATAAACAGTACCGGTATCTGTTAACCATTGTTGATACCTTTTCAGGCTGGATTGAGGCTTACCCTACAGCGTCAGAGTCTGCAGGAACGGTGGCCACTCATCTTATCCAAGACATCATTCCGCGCTT
>NW_016107350.1:2309281-2362158 GCF_001604975.1 Cebus imitator | reverse complement strand
GCCCGGCCCAAGACCAGCAACCTTCCCGCCCAGCGGCCCACTGAACCAATCACCACCCGCACCACCAGCTCTCCTACCGCCCCAGGCCCTTTGTCCCTATAAAGTCGACCGAACAAAGAAAGCGCGCGATTCCTCCTTTCCCGCTTGAGTCGCCCGGAGATCCCAATAAAGTCGGTACCGGTCACCATGCATCCTGCCTCGAGTCTATTGAGTGCCTGCCTCCGTGGGTCGGGGTCCCACAGCCAGGGTTGCACAGTATCAACAGTATTTTTTCTCAGATTCTTCATCTGGATGTCTGCTATCCCTCCACTATGCATGTGTTATATAGGCCAGTCTACAAATATTCACTACTGCCCTAATTCTAGACAAAAATATTGCAATTGAAAAACTGTAAGTTGTCCTACACATTGGATATATTTAAAGAAAACAAAAGTATTATAATTAGTTACAAATAGGAAATAAAAATATTTGAGAAATAAGGAATACTTAGCGACAACATTTATAAAATTTGACAAGCCGATACCATATTGCAATGTACAGTGGGGAAAACAAAGATGAACACATATCTTCACTTTCACACTTTTTGTTTTTTTGTTTTGTTTTTACATTTTGTTTACATGAACCTCTGCTATGCCGAACAAATATTTTCTTCCAATAGTTGTATTAAATTATTTATGAGGCCGGGCATGGTGGCCTACACTTGTAATCCCAGCACTTTGGGAGGCCGAGGTGGGCGGATCATTAGGTCAGGAGTTGGAGACCATCCTGGCCAACATGGTGAAACCCCATCTCTGCTAAAAATACAAAAATTAGCTGCGTGTGGTGACACGGGCCTGTAATCCTAGCTACTGGGGAGGGTGAGGCATGAGAATCGCTTGAATCCAGGAGGTGGAGGTTGCAGTGAGCCGAGATCGTGCCACTGTACTCCAGTCTGGCAACAGAGGGAGACTCCGTCTCAAAACAACAATAAAAAAAATTACTTATGTTAAATAATTTTTATAGCTCAAATAAAGGAGTGAATTAGAAAATGCTTCATTGATGCATCAAGGCTGCAAATATTTTTTTCATATAATCCCAGTTTCTGCTACTTTAAAGGATCACTGGATAGCAAGAATAACCACATTCCTATTATATTTCTTCAGCTTTATCTATAGAATTAAAAATGATTGTCCACTGAATTACAGTATAGGTTAATCCCTCTTTAATGAAAGAGCAGATTCCAAAGTCAATTCTTCAAAAGTTCTTGAGGATTGCCTCTCTGGGTGTTTACAAGAATGCAATTAAACACAGCTATACCAGCTTATTTTGTCAGCTGCTTAATGACTGTCACCAAACTCATGCAAAAGACACAGATTTCATATTCTTTCCATTAAGAAGTCTCAATCAATTTCCTGGAGCATGAAAATCTCCAAGGACTACCTTTTTCCGTGCTTGGATAGCACACCAGCTATTCCTGACGCTATTGAACACTAAATACCCAGGAGGAAAGAGCAGGAGGTTCTGGTTGGGGCATGTTTAATGTGCCACAAGCAAATAATATGGTCAATGATTTGCCCAGAATCTGAAGTAGTCTTGTATGTAGCAGTCAGCCTGAAATTTATTCTCTTATCACTCAAATCCAGGGGGTGACAGTATCACCACTGTAAATGGTGAAATGCAGACAGAGAATGTAGCTCACAGAGAAAACACTCTTGTGTAAGTGATCAGAGCCAGAGGGCAGAATTTGCAATGGAGAGTATCAAGCCACTTCAAGTTCCCAACATTGTTTTGATCGGTAATAGATAAGTGTATTTTAATAACAGTTAAAGCCAGCACTAAAAGTTATTTTTTTAGTAATAGCTAAATTCTATATCTTGAACAGTCACTCAAAGGGAATAAATATTTATAAAACAATGATAAAGCAAAGAACAGAAAAACTGACCATTGAATATGACAGAAGTCTGATGACTAGGTATCAGGAGATGCTCACTTGATACAAACTGCAACTAAATAAGTGATCACTAACATTTAAATGACTATGAGTTAGAGATCATATGAGATCTGATTTGGATGTTGTATTGGTCAGCTCAGGCTGTAATAACAAAACACCACAGGCTGAGTTTTTTAAACAACAGAAATCTATGTTCTCACAGTTTTGGACACAAAAAGTTTAAGATTAAAAAGCAGAAAAAATGGGTTTCTGATGAGACCTCTCTTCCTGGCTTCTCACTGTGTTCTTCCATGCCCTTTCCTCTGTGCTCACATAGAGAAAAAGAGACAGAGACAGACAGAGAGAGGGAGAGGAACAGGGAGAGGGAGAAGGGAGGGGGAGGGGGTGAGGGAAAGGGAGAAGGAGAGAGGGAGAGGGAAAGAGGGAGAGAGGGAGAGAAAGGGGGGAGGTGGGGGGGAGGGGGCAGGGGAGAGGGAGATGGGGAGGGAGATGGGAAAGGGAGATGGGGAGAGGTATGGGAAAGGGAGGAGGAAGAGGAAGAGGGGGAGGGGGTGGGGGAGGGGGAGGAGCTCTCTGCTGTGTCTTCCCTTTTTTTTTAATAAGCCGACCAGTTTTATTGGATTAGGACTCACCCTTATGACTTCATTTAACCTTAATTACCTCCTGAAAAGGTCTGTCTCCAAATACAGGCACATTCATGGTTAGGGAGCCTACATATAATTTGCGGAGGATTCAAGTCAGTTCATAACATATCATTTTAGTACGCAGATATGTATATGTGAAACTATATGTGGAAATTAACAATTTAGTAAAGCATTATGTATTTCTATGTTGTAAAATTATAGTCATAACATACTATGATGTCATTATTTTGCAAGCAAAATTTCGTACCATAATAAAATTCTGATAAATAAACTCAGTAAAGAGGGAAACATTACCTAGAAGAATTAACTTAAAGTCAATGTTCTTTTGTCCAATTTATGTTGAAAACACTAATATAAAGCAGTGTTTCACTTTTTAGATTCAATTTTGAGAATTCATACATATAATATCTTGTCTGGTCAGACAATACATTTACACATACACAGATGCACAGAATGGTTTAATAGTTTCTAATTACTCCTCTCAAATTAATGGGTATATGAAGTGCCAGGCACACTGTCCAAGGTGACAGGGAAACAGCATGAATAAAATTGAGAGGTCAAGTCCTGAAATCTAATGTCCTATCTAGAGGGGAAAGGGAGGAGAAACAGATTCAAGGTGAGAGATTTTCATATGGTAATCAGGAAAAGCAATTTTGTAAAATCTCATTTATGTAGAGACCTGAATAATTTTTTCACTTTCTTTTTTCACCCAATCTATTTATTTTGTAATTGACAATATTGTATATATTGCTTGTGTAGAGCATGTTTTGAAATATGTTTACATTGTGGAATGACTAAATGGAGTTAATTAACTTAAGCATTTCCTTACAAATGTATCAGTTTATGTAGTGAGAACACTTAAAATCTACTCTCTCAGCAATTTTCAAGAATACAATGCATTGCTATTAGCTGGCATCACCATGTTGTGTGTTAGATGTTCAGAATTTCTTTATCCTCACTTTGGGAAGCCGAGGAGTGCATATTCCAAGATCTGGAGATCAGGACCAGGCTGGCTAACTCAGTGAAACCCCATTTGTATTAAAAATACAAAAAAAAAATAGCCGGGTGTGGTGGTGTGTGCCTGTAATCCCAGCTACTGGGGAAGCTGAGGCAGGAGAATCACTTAAACCTGGGTTGAAGTTGCAGTAAGCCAAGATGGCACCAATGCACTCCAGCCTGGGTGACAGAGCAAGACTCAGTCTCAAAAAAAAAAAAAAATTATTTTTCCTAAGTGAAATTTTGTGTACTTTGAGGAACATCTCCGCAGTCTGCCTGCTCAGTTTCCCCTAACCACCCGTATTAATATGTTCTCATACTGCTGTGAAGAAATACCTGAGGCTGGGTAGTTTATAAAGAAAAGAGGTTTAATTGACTCATAGTTCAGTATGGCTGGGAAGGCCTCAGGAAACTTACAATCAGGGTGGAAGGTGAAGGGGAAGAAATGAAACTTCTTCTTGGGCAGCAAGAAGGAGAAGTGCCAAGCAAAGGAAAAAAAGCCCCTTATAAAACCATCACATCTCATGAAAATGCACTCACTATCACAAGAACAGCATGGGAAACCACTCACATGATCTGATCACCTCCACCCGGTTCTGCCTTCAGTCCAATCAGTTCTCCAGAAGGCTGTGTATGCTCTGAATCAGTGTTTAATATATGGTACTGTTTCTCCCACAGGCAGGATTCACCAGTCCAGGAATCAAAGGGTGGACGTGGTACCACTCACCATCACCCCTAGTGATCCAGTAGCAAAATTCTTGCTTCCTGTTTCTGCCACAATACATTCTGCAGGCCTAGAGGCCTTAGTTCCAGAAGGAAGAATGCTGACACCAGGAGATACAATAACAACTCCATTAAACTGGAAGTTGAGATTGCTACCTGGCCACTTTGGGTTCCTCCTAACTCTAAGTCAACAGGCTAAGAAGGGAGTTACAGTGTTGGCTGGGGTGATTCACCCACATTATCAAGATGAAATCAGTCTACTACTCCACAGTGGAGGTAAGGGAGAGTATGTGTGGAATACAGGAGATATCTTAGGGCATCTCTTAGTATTAACATGCCCTGTGAATAAGATCAACATGAAACTACAACCACCCAATCCAGGCAGATACAAATGGCCCAGACCCTTAATAAATGTTTGGGTCACTCCACCAGGTAATAAACCATGACCTGCTGAGATGCTTGCTTAAGAAAAAGGAAATACAGAATTACAAGTAGTAGAAGGTCGTCATCCATACCAGCTTCGACCATGTGACCGGTTGCAGAAACGAGGACTGCAATTGACATGAATACTTTTTCCGTAAGAATGTTTGTGCATGTTACACTTGTACTAAGAAGAGTATCTTCATTTTATTTCCTTTCTTTTTTCTTTATCATGTGACACAAGATTTATTGACTTCATATCAGCATTTAAGTGTTGTTAACTTTATGTAACAGCATTCAGGTTAAGGATTAGTGTGCTTCAGGTTGTAGGAGGAATCGTTGTATTATGTTAGGCATAATTAGGACCTTATTATTGTCTTTATTTGGAGATTACGTGTAACTTCAGAGATGTTTATGAGTTCAAGTTAACAAGAGGTGGACTTGTGATCGTTAATATTGCGTGTCAACTTGATTGGATTGAATGATGCAAAGTATTTTTGCTGGGTGTGTCTGTGAGGGTGTTGCCAAAGGAGATTAACATTTGGGTCAGTGGACAGGGAAAGATAGACCTACCCTCCATTTGGGTGGGCACCATCTAATCAGCTGCCAGTGTGGCTAGAATAAAGCAGGCAGAAGAAGGTGTAGGAAACCAATTTGCTGAGTCTTCTGGCCTTCATCTTTCTCCTGTGCTAGATGCTTCCTGCCCCCAAATATCAGACTCCAAGTTCTTCAGCTTTTGGATCCTGGGACATACACCACTGGTTTCTCAGGGGCTTTTGGGCCCGCACTGTCAGCTTCCTTACATTTAAGGTTTTGGGTCTTGAACTGGCTTCCTTGCTCTTCAGCTGGCAGGTGGCCTATTGTGGGACTTCACCTTGCCATCTTGTGAATCAATACTCCTTAATAAACTCCCTTTCATACATACATCAATCCTTTAGTTCTGTCCCTGTAGAGAACCCTGACTAATACACCACCATTCTACTCACTGCTCCTGTGAGTTTTAATTACATGCAGAGGCAGCTCTGGGTAAAAGAGGTCCTGGAAGTGTTGAGGGAAACTCAGGAAAATCAGAGCCACCTTCACTGTGGATCAAAATCAGATGGAGGTGGCAGAGAAAATGGTCATGTATGACTTTTTAAGCTACTGTTAGGACTACTGTAGGGTTCAACTACCCCTTCTGTATTGACTTATCTTTATCTCATTATCTCTATCTATCTAGAATACTTACCCACTAACCTGTATTTCAATATTTATTCACATGAAAGAGAAATAACTATACATCCATGTTCCCCCAATACAAAATTGACCTCACCATAACTTGGACATAATTTATGCTTATTGTAGGATGCAATTGCATTAATTTAAAATTACTTGAAAGCTTAACTAAAATAAAATATATTGAGTGAGAATGCAACAAAGTGAGTAGTACTTTATAATTTGTAATGACTATTTTAGTTACATAGTATTTACATCTCTGATTAGAATTTTGTTGTTTTTCCATGTAATTTCTTGAACCTTACTTTATTCATTAAATATATTGAACAGCCATTTTATAAAAGCACATACAAATCTGTCTCACAATTTTTAACCAATTTTCTTTTAGCAGGCACTTTGTTAAGAGGATTTTGTTTATTTTCTCTATTACAAACAATTCTGCTATCAGGGAATTCTTACCATTGCCATGGCTGGATCAAGAAGCATATGGATTCAACGTACTGTACTTTCAAGGTGACTACTAGAAATTGTATTTCTTTACATTCCTATCTACAAGATATATTTTTTATCATCCTCACCAGCCCATATCATTCCTATTTGCATTTTTTTTGTGTGTGTGAACTTTAACATCATATGGTTTTTGGTCATTTCTTGTGTGTGTGTGTGTGTGTGTGTGTGTGTGTGTGTGTGTGTGTGTCTGTATAAGCCACAGTCTTCCTTAACCCTTTTTTAATGTATTATATCTGTGTCTATCTACTGTAAAGGTTAATTTACAAACTTATTTTTATTTGGTTTCATTTTTATGTGGTTACTTTAAGTGGTTTTCTTTTGTGTAAACGTGTTCATAACTATGTGTGCATGTGTGGTATGTATACCTTAAAAACTATTATCCTTTAGTTGTGTTTGGTAAAATTATGTGGTTTTTATTGTTTATTCTTCCGAATTTCTATACAATGAGTATATGGGTCCTGGAGCCCAGACCAGGCAAGCCAGTTTAATTTCAGCATATAACTACAGAAGGCTTGCTTCTGCTCTTTGATGTGTCATGTAATAATCATCCTTTATTTATTTGATTTAATTAAGACTAACAATATCAAGGCTTGGGTTAAATTTTAAGAATTACCTGGTGCAATGTTTCCATTTTACAATCCAATACTTGAAGGCCAGTGATGTTAAAATCATTCTTATTGGTACTTAAGGACACTCTCACACAAAATGGTAGCAAGGTAAGTGTGCCCCACTAACTCACAATTTCAATGAAAGTAGCCAATTGTATGTTAACTCATTCATGTCTTCTTTCAATCAATTTTGTTAATTCATTCATGTCTTCTCTCAATCAATAAGTATTTGCTTGTATATACCATGCACCAGATGCTACTTTTTTTTTTTTTTTTTTGGAGACCAAGTTTCACTCTTATTACCCAGGCTGGAGTGCAATGGAACGATCTCGGCTCACCGCAACCTCCACCTCCTGGGTTCAAGCAATTCTCCTACCTCAGCCTCCCGAGTAGCTGGGACTACAGGCCGTGCCACCATGCCCAGCTAATTTTTGTATTTTTAGTAGAGACGGGGTTTCACCATGTTGACCAGGATGGTCTCGATCTCTTGACCTCATGATCCACCCTCCTCAGCCTCCCAAAGTGCTGGGATTATAGACATGAGCCACTGCGCCCGGCCTGCTACTTTCAATGTACGATAAAAAACCGATATGTTACGTAATTATTTATTTTGTAAAATGCTACTTGTAGCCAGACAGTTTTGTATTCTACGTATCAGTTACGTTGGGAGCATTAAATAAATTCGCTAGGAAGACATAGAAAATAGATACATATAAGTGGATTATATTTAATGTATGGTCTCTAGAAAATATTTTTTAAATTTTCCAGATGTATAAGAATATTCCAGTAATTGCATATGTTCTTGCTTTTTATCACTCTGCCATTGTCTTAACAGGTTGGGGTCCTCACCTTCTCACATTGGAAAGCTGAAATGCATCCTGTCTGCTTTCTCCTTGAGTCTCTTTAATATAGGAATATTAGATTCTTTGAGCTAACACACAAGATTGACCCTATTACTTTCATTGATTACAAAAATAAAATGGAAATAAACAACGAAACAAAAACAAATAAACCTTTAATGGGTTTCTATCCCTATTTAAAAAAAAATCATCTAAACTCACTGACATGCTCTGAATAGCATGACATGAATAGATCTCAAATATGCCTTGCAGATTAGATTACAACTGTGCTCCCAGAGACCCCATGCTGTGACTACTTATACTTATTTACTGCTTATGATGAGGCTCTTTCATGACTCTGTGCTCTTGAACAGGCGATCCTGCTGCCTGAAGGACATTTGCCTCACCATTGACATCCAGGTCCATGACACTTGTGTGAGCACTTTCATTTTTTATTTCAAGCAGAGGCAATTTCTTCACTGCTCTATAATCCCATCACACTAGAATATTTTGAGTTTTTAAAACCCAGTACATGTTTTTCTTACTGTAGTAAAACAATTTTACACCAACAGCGCTATTATATTTATCTTTATACACCCAGGACCTGGTCTGTCATTAAGTCCGAAATAAATGTTTATTGATTATTTATAGTACCCACATAAACCTTTACACAGAAGAGACAGAAATACAATACACACAATTCTATAAATGGGTGACCTGGTAGCTGGTTATGATCTTTAGAATCATTTTCAGCACTAAATTGGGGGTTCAGCTGATATTGAATTTTCTAAGGTACCTCACTATTTCTACTTTAGAGAGTACAATCAAAAGTAAGCAGAATTACTTCTTTACAAAATTACATAGGCAAGAAGACTTAGCCAATTTATGGAATACAAGCCAGATGAGAGTTAATGTAAAGTTCTTTGAAGAATAACATTAACCTTTCTCAGAACTGATGCATATGACAAAAAAGAGATAGATTTCGTGTAGCAAATCAGTTTATTTTTGTTTTTGCCTTGACTTTATACATTGCATTATGATCTAAAGATAAAATAGAATTAGGAAAATTATATTTTATAATTCTTATTTCAGAATCCTAAATATACAAAAGTTGCTTTTCAAATAAAAATGAAAAAGAAAATTGAAATTTATTTTCAAATGAAACGATTGCACATTTTATTATATAAAAAAGGCATTATGCAGCAGAGAAATGTAAAACAGAATATATCTGCATGTGTGTGTGTGTGTGTGTGTGCATGTAAAGATGCTATGAACGAATGGAATATTATAAGACATTGAAACAAGGGTGTTCTAGTTAATTTTAAGTGTCAACTTGATTCAATTGAGGAATACCTAGAGATTTGGTAAAGCATTACTCCTGGATGTGTCTGTGAGAGTTTTTGTCAGAGAAGATTGGATGTGAGTCAGTGGATTGGATGAGGAAGATCCACCCTTAGTGTGGGCAGGTACAATCCAATCAGTTGGAAGTCCAGATAGAAGAACAGCAACAAAAAGATGGAAGAAAAGCTATATTCTCTTTTGCACATATGTTCTCTCTTGTCTTCTACCTTCTCCCATGGAATAATGAAGCAAGAAGGCCCTTACTGGATGCAGCTCCTCAATCTTGGACTTCCCATCCTCCAGAACTATAGGTCAAACAAATTTCTCTTCATGATAAATTTCTTTGTCTTTGGTATTCTGTTATTGCTGCACAAAACAGATTAATTGGTCAGAAAAATTGATGCCAAGTAGAGTTGTTGGCATCAATTTTATCAATAACAAATATCCAAAAATGTGAAAGTGACTTTGAAACTGGGTAATGGATGGAGACTGGAAGAATTTAGAGGAGCAAGCTAGAAAAATTCTAGATCACCATGAAGACAGTAAGGGAAATTCTGGTGAGGGCTCAGAAGCAAAGAAATGTAGGTTGAGTCTGAAACTTCTAAGAGAGTTTTTAAGTGGTTGTAATTGGAATGTTCATAGAAATATGAACAGCAAAAGCTGCTCTTATGCAGTATCAAAGGGAAGTTAAGAACAACGTATTAGAAACCGGAATAAAGGTAACCCTTGTCATACAGTTGCAAATAACGTGGCAGAATTATGTTCATGTCCTAGGACTTTGTGGAAAGTAGAATTTAAAAGCAATGACCTAAGATATTCAGCAGAAGAAATATCTAAGCACCACAGCATTTAGGATGCTACATGGCTTCTTTAAGCCATCTGAAGCAAAATGAGAAAGGAGGGAATGATTTAAAGACAGAGCTTAAAAGGAAGACAGAAAGCAAAATTTTTGAGTATTTTCAGACTGACCATGTAAAGAATAAAAAATGTGTTTATGAGATTAACCTAAGTGTGTGGCCAAGCTCCCCTTTGCTAAAGAGATTACCACAGACAGAAGGGGGCCAGGTGATATTCATCAAAACACTGAATGAATGAAAGACTCAGAAGGCATTTCAGGGCACTCCCAGACTTCCTGTGCCATCACAAGCCCGGAGCTCTAGGAGGATAGGATTGTTTCCAGGGATAGACCCAGAGTGCCTCCCTCCCGCACAGACTCACTGCCCAAGACTATCTAAGGACTCTTCTGCCCACATTCCAGCATGGTGCTTTTCAGCCACCCCAGTAATGGCTCAAGTGGGCCCAGGGGTGCTTTGATCCACCACTCTGGCAGGTATAAGCTATAAACCTTGGCTGTAGGGTATTGATTCTGGAGGCATGCAGAGTGAGTGAAGTAAGACCATGGTGGACTTCACCTAGAGTTAAAAGAATGTCACAGAAATCCTGGGGTCCTAGTCACATACTTGTCACAGGGGCAAACTCACCACAGACAGCCCCAACTATAACTCTGCAAGGATAATGCCATGTGATATGGTTTGGTTGTGTCCCCACCCAAATCTCATCTTGAATATAGCTCCCATGATTCCTTCATGTTGTGGGAGGGACACAGTGGGAGATAATTGAATCACGGGGATGGTTTCCTCACACTGTCCTTGCAGTAGTAAGTTTCATGAGATCTGATGGTTTTATGAAGGGAAACCTCTTTCACTTTGTTTGCACTCTTGTCTGCTACTTGTGAGATGTGCCTTTCACCTTCCTCCATGGCTGTGAGGCCTCCCCAGCCATGTAGAACTATGAGTCCATTACATCTCTTTCTTTTGTAAATTCTCCAGTCTCCAGTATGTCTTTATCAGCAGTGTGAAAAAAGGTTAATACAGTAAATTGGTACCAGTAGAGTGGGGCTCTGCAGTAAAGATACCTGAAAATGTTGAAGCGACTTTGGAACTGGGTAACGGACAGTAACTGGAACAGTTTGGAGGGCTCAGAAGAAGATAGGAAAATGCAGGGCAGTTTGGAACTTCCTAGAGATTTGTTTAATGGCTTTAACCAAAATGCTGTTAATGATATGGACAATGAAACCCAGGCTGGGGTGGTATCATATGGAGATGTGGAACTTGTTGGGAACTGGAGCAAAAATGGCTCTTATTATGTTTTAATTAAGAGATTGGCAGTATTTTCCCCCTGACTTAGAGATTTGTGGAATTTTGAACTTGAGAGAGATAATTTAGGCTACCTGGTAGAAGAAATTTCTAACCAGTAAAGCACTCAAGATGTGACTTGGGTGCTGTAAAAGGCATTCAGTTCTATAAGGGAAGCAGAGCATAAAAGTTTGAAAAATTTGTAGCCTGACAATCCAATAGAAAAGAAAATACCATTTTCAGAGGAGAAATTCAAGCTGGCTGCAGAAATTCGCATAATCAATGAGAAGCTGAATAATAATCACAAAGGCAATGAAAAAAATGTCTCCAGGTCACGTCAGAGACCTTGTGGCAGCCCCTCCCATCACAGAGCTGGAGATCTAGAAAGAAAAGAATGGTTTTGTGGGCCTGGCCCAGGGTGTCTCTGCTATGTGCAGTCTAGGGACTTGGTGCCCTGCAGCCCAGCCACTAAAAAGGGACAAGGTACAGCTCTCAGCCATGGCTTCAGAGGCTCCAAGCCTCAAGCCTTGGCAGCATCCACATGGTGTTGAACCTGCGGGTTCACAGAAGTCAAGAATTGAGGTATGGGAACCTAGATTTCAGATGTGTGGAAACACCTGCATGTCTAGGCAGAAGTTTACTGCATGGGGGGGGCACTCATGGAGAACCTCTGCTAGGGCAGTATGGAAAGGAAATGTGGGGTGGGTGGTCCCACACAGAGTCCCCACTGGTGCACTGCCTAGTGGAGCTGTGAGAAAAGGGCCACTGTCCTCCAGAGCCCAGAATGGCAGATGCACAGTCAGATTGCACCGTGTGCCTGGAAAAACCCCAGACACTCAATGCCAGCCCATGAAAGCAGCCAGGAGGGAGGCTGTACCCTACGAAGCAACAGCGCAGGGCTCCTCAATACCATGGGACTCACTTCTTGCATCGGTGTGACTGGTTGTGAGACGACGTCAAAGATTATTTTTGAGCTTTAAGATTTGACTGCCCTGCTGGATTTTGAACTTGCATGGGGCCTGTAGCCCCTTTGTTTTGGCCAATTTCTCCCATTTGAAATGGCTGTATTTACCCAATGCCAGTATTCCCCTTGTATCTAGGAAGCAACTAATTTGCTTTTGATTTTACAAGTTCATAGGCAGAAGGGACTTGCCTTGTCTCAGATGATACTTTGGACTGTGGACTTTTGAGTTAATGCTGAAATGAGTTAAGATGTTGGGGGATTGTTGGGAAGGCATGGTTGGTTTTGAAATGTGAGGACATAATATTTGAAGAGTGAAATGATGTGGTTTGGCTGTGTCCCCACCCAAATCTCATCTTGAATTGTAGCTCCCATAATTTCCTTGTGTTGTGGGAGGCACTCAGTGGGAGATAATTGAATCATGGGGGCAGTTTCCTCCATAATGTTCTCATGGTAGTGAATAAGTCTCACAACATCTGATGGTTTTATAAGAGGAAATCCCTTTCACTTGGTTCACACTCTTCTCTTGTCTGCCGCCATGGAAGACATGTTTTTCACCTTCTGCCACGATTGTGAGGCCTCCCCAGCCATATGGAACTGTGAGTCCAACTAAACCTCTTTCTTTCGTAAATTGCCCAGTCTCTAGTATGCCTTTATCAGAAGTGTAAAAACAGACTAACACACCATGGCAGAGAGTCCCCAACCAGGCAATGCCTAGTGAGTAGGGCTGCTAGAGAGTAGGGTGGCTCTCAAGACACCAAATTGTAGGGCCATCAGCATGCAGCTCCAAACTGGGAAAGCTATGGCACAAGACTCCAGCCCTTAAGATGTGCTGGGGGTACCAAGTCCAGTAAAGTAATAGAGGTGGAGCTGCCTGAGGCCTTGGGGGTCCAACCCCCACCCCCATGGAGATATTATTCTCCAGCTTTAAGACTTAATGTTTTCCCTGTTGGCCTTTGGACTTACTTGAGAATAGTTACCACTTTCTTCTTGGCTAACTCTCCCTTGTAGCATAGGAATGTCCATCTTATGCCCGTCCCATTATTGTATTTAGGGGGACAAGCAACTTGTTAATTCATGGGCTCACAGCTAAAGAGGAATTTGCCTCAGAATGCATCATGGTTTGAATCTCATCCATATCTGATTTATATGGAATTTGGACTTTTGAGTTAATGTTAGAACACATTAAGACTTTGGGGACTATTGGGATAGAATTAACATACTTGATTGTGAAAAGGCCATTAATTTTTAGGGCCAGGGTGGATTATCGGCACCACTCACTATTACCCTTGGTGACCCACTAACAAATTTTTGCTCTTGTTCCTGCAACTTTATGCGCTGCTGGCTTAAAGGTCTTAGCTCCAGAGAAAGGAATGGTTCCACCAGGACACACAACAGTGATTCCATTAAACTCAAAGCTGAGAATGCCACCAGGATACTTTGGGCTCCTCATGCATCTAAATCAACAGTCTAAGAAGGGAGTTATATTTTTGGCTGGGGTGATCTCTCCAGACTAGTGAGGTGAATTTGACTACAACTCCACAACAGAGGTAAGGTAGAATGTGTCTAGAATACAGACAATCCCGTAAGTTGGCTCTATTAGTATCATGCTCTGTGATTAAGGTCAATGGGAAGTTATAATAATTCAGTCTAGGTAGGATTATGAGTGGCCCAGAGCCTTTGTGTAAAGAACCATCACCAGCTGACATTCTTGTGGAAGGCAAAGGGAATACAGAATGGGAAGTGGAAGAAGATGTTAATAAATTCGAGCTATGAGCACATGATTTTTGTAGAAATGAGGACTAGTTATCATAAGTATTTTTTTCTATATTTTGTTTATGTGTATATATGCAGATATTAAGAAAATATATTTTTTCTTTATGTTTTATTCTTCCATCATCTAATAGAAGATATATTGACTTTATGTTAGTCTTTAAGTATTATTAATTTATATCATAGCATTAAAGTTATGGGACATTAGGCAAAAGGTAAACATCACTCAAAGACTTTAACTCCTCTTCAGGGGAAGGAATTAATATATTTTCTACTGTAAGTAGGATAGTTGTATCATACTGGGGAAATTATTACCTTGCAATTGTCTTTATTTAGAGAGTAAGTATGCCTTAAGAAAATGCATATAGGTGCCAAGTTGATAAGGGTTGGACTTGTGATGGTTAATTTTAGGTGTCAACTTGACTGAATTAAGGAATACCTAATGGTATGGTTTTGCTATGTGTCCCCACCCAAATCTCATCTTCAGTTGTATTTTCGTAATTCCCACGTGTTGTGGGAGGAACCTGGTGGGAGAAAACTGAATCATGGGGCCAGTTTCTCCAATACTGTTCTTGTGGTGGTAAATAAGTCTCATGAGATCTGATGGTTTATTTTATTAAGAGTTTCTGCTTTTGTGTCTTCCTTATTCTCTCTTCACCTGCTGTCATCCATGTAAGAGGGGACTTTCTCTTCTTTGCCCTACACCATAACTGTGAGACTCCCCCAGCCACATGAAACTGTAAGTTCAATTAAACCTCTTTCTTTTGTAAACTGCCCAGTTTAGGGTATGTCTTTATCAACAGCGTGCAAATGGACTAATACCCCTAGAGAACTGGGAAAGCACCACTTCTGTGTGTGTCTACGAGAGTGTTTCCAGAGGAGATTTGCACATAAGTCCATCCTCAGTGAGGGCAGGGACCATCCAATTAGCGGGGGGCCTGGATACAACTAAAATGGCAGAAAAAAAGTGATTTTCTCTTTCTCACATGTGCTCATTCTTGCTTTTTCATCTTCCACCACAGGATAACACAGCAAGATAGCTTTTTTCAGATGTAGCCATTCAATCTTGGACTTTTCAGCCTCCAGAAATGTCAGCCAAGTGTATTTCTGTACATGATAAATTACCCAGTCTTGGGTATTTTGCTTTAACAGTACAAAATGGACTATAACAATGAGGTCCATTTTGTTCTGTGGGTTCTCTTTCTGGTTTGCTCCTTAGATTTATAAATCACTTCTCCATCCTCTTTATATTCAGCCAGGGCAGCATATAAGGTATTTTACAAGAATTAGTGTGATTTTGTTTTTGACATTGTCTTCCTCTGTCACCCAGGCTGGATGGAGTACAGGGGTATGCTCACAGCCTACTGCAGCCCCAATCTGGTGGGCTCGAATAATTCTGTCACCTCAGCCTCCCAAGTAGCTGGGACTATAGGCATATGGTACCACATCCAGCTAATTTTTGTATTTTCGGTAGAGACAGAATTTTGTCATGTTGCTCTGGCTGGTTTCAAACTCCTGGGCTCAAGCAATCTACTCACCTCGACCTTCCAAAGTGCTGGGATTATAGGCATAAGCCACAATTCCCAGCCACAAAAATGATTAACACCACCAATTCTTCGACTCTCATCAGAGAGTTTAATTTAATTGCTTTTCAGTGTGACAGGTAACAGGATTAAAAAAAAAAAAAATTCAGAAGATGAATCTGGAAAAGCCAGGGCTAAGAATTGTCCTAGAAGAGCTCATCAATTAGGAGAGGCTGAATAGCTTGACATTGTGATTATAATCTTTGTCTCTGTGGCCTAATTTTGAATCCCATGTTAACCGTTAAGCAATTGTGTGGTCTCAAGGCAAATTTATCTTTGCTTTAGTTCCCTCCTTTGCAGAAAAGGTGAAAAAACACAGCATCAATTTTCTAGTGGTATTAAATGTGTTAATATTTACAGATAAAGATATTATAATAGAATTGGCCAGGTAGTACTGCTCTTCTAGGGTATGTAAATTAAAACATATACCTAAATACTCACTTTCTGTTCTCCTGAAGCACACATAGGGTAATGACTTCCCAAAGTGTGACACTTGCGTGATTCTTATCCTCAACTCTCACCCCTGAATATCCAGATACTGATCTCGAATTTATCTTCCATGTATTAGATAAAGGAGATTGTGAATATATATTTAAAGTATATTAAAATGCCAGCAAGCAGATTATAATGATATTGGATCACTTTGTTAGAGACCCAAGGGAAAATAATTATACATTGGTTAAGTCTTCATGAAATAATGAGAATCTTAAAGATGGACTAGAAAAGACGTGTCATAAAAATCCCCCAGAGTAGAATTGATGCCTCCTTGTGCTGTACTTCTAAGATCAGAGGAGTCAATTTGGTTTTCTCTGCCTAACATCCCGACCTTGCTCAGCGTGGCCCAGGGTAGCCTCAGCACATCTAATGCTGTGACAGCAATTTAAGATTTGGTATTCAGTCCAAGGCTCCAAAAGCACTCTAAGGTTATAAAACCTTCCTCTTAGATCTGTCCTAAATAGTTTAGACTATACATATTTACACCTTGTGATTCAAACCTACTTTGATGGATAAGTGAATCCATTTTTATGAGCACTTTATCTCTCAGCTATGTGCCAAGAATTCTATAGTACCATGAATATCAATACAAATGCTAATGCCTGCGTCCAGTGGCACACATTGAACTCCAACTTACAGTGATGCCTTCTTTATGCCGCATGTCATTTGAAATTATTTTCACAGATGCTGTTAGGAAATTCCATATAAATAATGATGAAATGTCTGAATGTGGAATATATTCACTCAGTGGTTCCCAGCGACAATTCAGTAAGCTTTGTATTATTTTCTGTGTAGCATTATACTATTATAGGGTAACGAAATCATTTTTTATTCAAATATATTTGGCCAAGGTGCTCAGGACCAGTTGCTGTGACTAATTAGAGTTTAATGCGCACCCTAATACCTAACATTATTTGTTTTGATGCTTCTGCCATGCTAAGGGTAAGATCTCTCTCTCTCTCTCTATTTATCTATCACCTTCCTATTCATTTATCTGCATCTATCCGTCTATGTAGTTTCAAGTAAAAGAAAAAAAAGCATATATATGTATTATGTGTATGCGTATATAGTATATGTGTGTGTATGAACTAGAAGTCAGAAGTACTAAATCCTAAAATCAACACTGTAATTAAGTAGATATATGATCTTGTGCAAGTTATTTCAATTCTGTAATGATAATGTAATTTTAGTGGACAGTGTGATAAACTTCCAAAAATTAATCCCACCTAATCCTATGAACTGTTCATATTTTATTAATATATCACCATCCCCATTATACCTCCATGTACATTAGAAGTTGAATCCCATGGAGGCAATTGGCTTAGGTCTAAAACAACAAATCCAAATTCTGCCCCCTTTTTTTCTGGCTAATAATGATTGTTTAAGAAGTATAAATGTAACCTATTTAAAGCCAATAAAATCAGAAGGAACAAATACTGTGAGCTTCTAGAAAATTCTCTATGTATCCCCTTTGGGCACTGGTGTGCAGATACCTGGAATTGCTATTACCATTTCAACACCTCAGTGGGCAATTGATAAGATTGTCACACACCAGAGGCCACAAAATTTGGATTCATGGGGAGAAAATAAAAGACAAGTCTCAACTAAACCTGTCAGAAGTTCATCCTCCAAGCATTTTGATAATTTGAGACTATCAGTCCTCTTTTTGTGCCATTTTATAAAAAAATTATTTCATTTTACTCTAAGTTCTGGGGTATATGTGCAGGATGTGCAGGTTTGTTACATAGGTAAACATGTGCCATGGTGGTTTGCTGCATCTAGCAGCCCATCACCTAGGTATTAAGCCCAACATGCATCAGCTATTTTTCCTGATGCTATCCCTCCCCCACCTTTCTCAACAGGCCCCAGTATGTGTTTTTCACCTCCCTGTATTCTCACTGTTCAGCTCCTACTTGTAAGCGAGAACATGCGGTATTTGGTTTTCAGTTTCTACGTGATTTTGCTGAGGACAATGGTTTCCAGCTTCACCCATGCCCCTGCAAAGAACATGATCTTATTCCCTTTAAGGCTATATAGTATAGCCTTAAAGTGTATATGTGTATTTTCTTTATCCAGTCTATCATTGTTGGGCATTTGGGTTGATTCCATGTCTTTGCTATAGTGAGTAGTGTTGCAATGAACATTTTCATACATGTATCTCTATAATAGAATGATTTACATTCCTTTGGGTATATACCCAGTAATGGGATTGCTGGGTCAGAATCTACAAGGAATGTAAGCAAATTTACAAGGAAAAAACAAACAATTCCATTAAAAAGTGGCCAAAACATAAACAGACACTTCTCAAAAGGAGACATTTGTGGGGCCAACAAACATGTGAAGGAACATCACTGATCATCAGACAAATGCAAATGGAAACCACAATGAGATAGCATCTCACACCAGTCAGAGCGGCAATTATTAAAAAAATCAAGAAACAACAGATGCTGTCGAGGATGCAGAGAAATAGGAGTGCTTTTACACTGTTGATAAGAATGTAAATTAGTTGAACCATTGTGGAAGACAATGTGGAAATTCCTTAAAGATCTTTTGTGCTATTTTATATTTTGAGTTGCATTAGAATTTTCTGTTATTTTCAAATTAACAAGATTTTGGCAAGTCACTTAAAGACTCTAAACCTCTGTTACTTCAAATATAAAATGGGAGTATAAAGAGTAGGGATCTCATGGAATTTACTTATGCATTAATTCATGTGAAAATGCATATCAATTTCTTAGCATAATAACTGGCACTTAGTGAACCCTCACCAAAACGATCGTTTAAATTCTTCAACTTTGTAATGAATGGGGAAAGTCCCCTACTTTTAATAATTTGTTGTGCAGTTTAAAATTGAATCATATCTGAATTCTTCCCAAAATGAAGATTAATCTTTTGGTTTCAGGGTTTTGCATAACCATTGCTCTGTCCAAAACTTTCAAAGCAGTGCCAATTACTCTATGTAGTCTAAACTTCGAGATTAATATCCATCTGCTTCTTTTCATCGTAAAATTTAACCACTCAGCTTCTGCAAACCTCTCCTTTAGGGAATTTCTTTTGCCCTCTGTCCAACAAAAGCGAGAGCTCTGTCACTTAATTTTTGGGTAACAATTTTGAGCCTCTTATCTAAGAATTGAAAATTTGTAACTGAATTTCATAAACACGTTAGCAAAGATTAAATTTAGCAGTACACGTAAATTACATCTTCTGGCTTCTTCGTCTAGTGCTGGCTCCCAAGTTGCTTTCCAAGATCCATTCTACTTCTAGAAGAACCGGACACCAACTCCACTCATTGTCACACTTTTATAGAACGCTTCCTTCAGCAATTTGCCTTAATTGAAATCTTGCTTTCCCCTCAGCCTCCTACTGTAATTGGAGCACTCTGGACTTGAACTGCATTCCTTCAGCTTATCAATACTGCTTCTGATTAACTGATCTTTTCTCTTAAGAGAGAATGGTGTTTCTTATGTTTACCTTTCTTCCTTGTGGGCATTTTTTTGTTGTTGTTGAGACAGAGTCTCACTCTGTCAGCAGGCTGGGGTGCAGTGGCACAATCTTGGCTCATTGCCACCTCTGCCTCCCAGATTCAAGAGATTCCTCTGTCTCAGCCTCCTGAGTAGCTGGGACTATAGGCGCGCACCACCACACCCAGCAAATTTTTGTATTTTTAGTAGAAATGGGTTTCACCATGTTAACCAGGATGTTCTTGATCTCTTGACTTCGTGATCCACCTGGCTTGGCCTCCAAAAGTGGTGGGATTACAGGCATGAGCCACCGCACTGGCCTGTTGTGGGCATTTTAATGGTTGAGCTAAATCTCTTCAAGTTGTCTCCTTTTCTGGTTTCTTCAACATCATTTACTCTTGGCTCTCCCTCTGTGTCTCTGATAACTACTTAATATTCCTTACAGACTCCCTTTTCTCTCCCTGCTTGTGTACCCTGATTTTGTCTCTCACTCTACATGCTTAACTCTATAGTCTTGTTCATATCAGCCCCTATATGCCAGTGACTAGATCCTGTCCATCATTTGTATTTTCCACTTGCTTAAATAGCAAAACTTCCTCTTAACTAGACCAAGATAGATCTTGAGGACATTTGAAAACTTCTGTTTAGCACTTAACTGTTTACATCTGGTGTAGTCCCTTTCATTGACTAAACAGTGCTACAATGTTTTCCTTATGCATTCCACCACTACTTTTATTGGAAATGTTTACTATTTCTCACCTAGGTTATAGTGTTGTAATATTTAATAGTCCAAATGTTGCTTGTCTTAACCTACCACCTAGCTGGTTGCTCCAGCCACATTTGTCTCTCAAAAATGTAAGCTTGATTTTGGCCTCAGCACTATCTCCAATGCTCTTCGCAAATGTGTGTCTCTACATTTCCAGGCTTATCTTTGTCTCTTCCCTGTCTACTTCTGCTGCTTCAATATAATATAGTTCCCTAAGATTCAGGGCTACTTCACATTCTGCCCTTTACACACGCTGTAGCTAAAATCAGAAATGTTTTTTGTTGGCAGAAGCAGCAAAGGAGAAAGGACTTACAGAGTGCCTATGTAAATGGGTTATGAGTAACATATAAACTGGGAACAACAAACTGGAAGGCCACAGGAGGCCTCTGAGGAGGAAGGCCTCCCCATGCCTCATGTTCCGGTGCAGGGTGACCTCGGCTCTGTTACCATAAACATTGTGTTCAAGGACGTAAAACCCTTTTATAGCACTACAATGTAGCCAGGCTTGTAGACTTCTTGTAAGGCCTGAGTTCCACCAACTGCACATAGATAATAGGCTAAAGATAACCACATGTACTTGTTTCGCGAAACTCCCAAATCGCCACTGTTATTAATCTTTAGAATGACATACCAGTTCCAGCTCACTGATTCAGTTCTGGCTCACTGATTCACTCCACCATCATGTCACCCTCTCCTCACCATCACTCCATCCCTACCCTATAGATCAAAGTGATTGTAACCAATAAATAGTGTGAATGATCAGAGTTCAGGACCTTCACTCTCTTCTTCAGTAGTAAGTGTGGCCCCTCATCCCACTTTTTCTCTTAATCTGTCTTTTTCTCATTCCTTTGTCACCGCCAAACTTGGGGTACCCATGGGTGATGTGGGGGCTGGTTCCCTATAAATTCTGGTGCCAAACATGTGGGGCTCATGAATCCCTACATTCTGGTGCCCAATGTGGGACAAATTCCTACATTCTTTTCAGAACACATGCAGTGACTCACACCTGTAATCCCAGCATTTTGTGAGGCCTAAGAGGGTGGATCATTTGTAGACTAACAGTTCCAGACCAGCCTGGCCAACATGGCAAAACATCACCTCTACTAAAAATACAAACATTAGTCAGGCATAGTGGCATGTGCCTGTAGTTCCAGCTACTTGGGAGACTGAGGCAGGAGAATTGCTTGAATTCAGGAGGCAAAGATTGCAGTGAGCCTAGATTATTGTACCACTGCACTCCAGCCTGGGTGATGGAGTGTGATTCTGTCTCAAGAAAAAAAAAAAAGTGTTCCTTTTTACTTAGGTAAACTTCATTCCATTTTAAAGACTGGCCTCAATAGCTCCAATTCTAGAGACTCATTTCCATATGCTTAGTGTCTTGTTTCTTATTTATGGAATCTCAGAACCTACTATGGAGCTTGGTATACAATAGGTACTTAATACCTGTCTATTGTTTAAGTTAATAAAGGAACAAATGAGTCTGGCTAAGAAAATATTTTTGATCATCTGATGTTAGAAGTTTTCAATCAAGCTTCTGGATCTCTTAATTCAGCCACAAGGCTCAATGTCAATAGTTACAATATCAAAATTCCATCAATAGTTATGACAGTGATGATGCTGTTTTGCTGTCTGTTACAGAAATCAAAAGAGCAACTTCAAATGAAAAATGTCTTGAGAACTTTTAAGAGCAGTGAAAAAAGAGGGCAGTAAACTAATTACTAGCATTTTGGCAATCCTGACACCTCAAGCCCTGTTAAGTCTACAGAAGTGTGTACAATTCTCCTTTCCATTGCCAGATAGAGCATGAGCTTTCATAAAAGAAAGGACTGCATTGATACCCGTTAGAAAAATGGATATCATATGTGGAAAATCCATTAAAATAAAGCCTAGAACTTATTATAGCAGTTCACATTATCTGAAAGCAAGTCACCTTGAATATTGATTATTTCATAAACTCAAAGGCATGATGATGCCACATGACTTTGCAATACTTGCAAAAGTGCTCATGAATCCAGATGAGTAATGATAGAAATAGTGTCGGTCTACAAAGGAGTAATAACTGTACACATTATATTGTTTAAATATTCTTAGCTAATAGAGAAAAGTTTATTATTTGTGTATGAGATTCTGATTTAACCTTAAGGTTTTGTTTCTTTTGTGGTTCCATGGTTAAATGCTGCAGTAATTTAGGATGGGATTTGGGTTAGTCATTGTTACGTAAAAGATTTGGAAACTGGGTGCGGTGGCTCAAGCCTGTAATCCCAGCACTTTGGGAGGCCGAGGCGGGTGGATCACGAGGTCAAGAGATCGAGACCATCCTGGTCAACATGGTGAAGCCCCGTCTCTACTAAAAATACAAAACATTAGCTGGGCATGGTGGCGCATACCTGTAATCCCAGCTACTCAGGAGGCTGAGGCAGGAGAATTGCCTGAACCCAGGAGGCGGAGGTTCCGGTGAGCAGATATCATGCCATTGTACTCCAGCCTGGGTAACAAGAGCGAAACTCTGTCTCAAAAAAAAAAAAAAAAAAAAAGATTTGGAAACCTACTTGTTTTGCAAGATTTGTTGTAATGCAATTACTCCAAGCAGAAGTTTACTGGAGACAAATGAAAATTAAACTTTATTATATTATGTATGCATTCTGATCCAAATTCTCCCAATACATTTATTAATGAGATCACTTTCTTCATCTATAAAATGGGAGGTTTGAAAAATACCACCAGTCATGGTGGCCCACACCTGTAATCCCAGAAGTTTGGGAGGCTGACAGGTGGATAATTTGTGCTCAGGAGTTGCAGACCAGCTAGGGTAACATGTCAAAACCCAGTCTCTACCAAAAATACAAAAAAAAAAAAAAAAAAATTAGCCAGGCGTTGTGGCACAGCCTGTGGTGTCAGCTACCTGGGAAGCTGAGATGGGAGGGTCACTAAGAGAGGTAGAGGTTGCAGTGCTGAGATCTTGCCACTGCACTCCAGTTTCTATAATACAGCTTGGATGACAGAGTAAGACCCTGTCAAAAGGAAAAGAAGAAAGGAAGAAAGGAATGAAGGAAGAAAGGAAGAAAAAAGAAAGAAAGAAAGAAGAAAGAAAGAAAGAAAGAAAAGAAAGAAAGAAAGAAAGAAAGAAAGAAAGAAAGAAAGAAAGAAAGAAAGAAAGAAAGAAAGAAAGGAAAAAAGGGAAAGCAAGAAAGAGAAAGAAAAAGAGAGAGAGAAAGAAAGAAACCTATGTTGATATTCTAGGCAAAGACTAATTATAGTGAGAGTTGCTGAAATTAAACTTTGATGGATTTTTTTTCCATCATCCTTTCACATGCTATCAGATTTTTACTTCATATGGTTCTCTCTCAAGAGTGGGTCCTAGGATTTGCATATGAAGGAGTTATGGTATGGTAATCATTCTTATGGTTATTTGCATGTACACACACACACACACACACACACACCTTAAAAGTGAACAGTATCAAAGTTCACTAGAAACAAATTAAAATATACATGTTATTACTATTTCATAGGATAGTAGTTTATTTATTAACTACTTTGAAATTTTTAAGTAGAACACTAAAAGAAAGAAAAGAGCCATTGCATCACTAAAGTATAATTTTGATGCATACCACAGGGAACATTGAACTTAACCTGGTACCTCCACAATACATGCAGATATCTGGAAGACATTCTTGTTACCTGTAGCAGTGAAATATATTTTGATGCTATTTTAAAGTGTGTATTTGATGACAAAAGTCAAATTAACTATGCTATTATTTTTAAATGAAAGCTATGGCTCTTAATCCATTAAGTTATTCTTCTCTTACACATCATGAGGCTTCTCTCATTATACTAAAAGTATTTTTTAAAAATATTTTGGTCAATATATCATGTTATGGAATTTTTTTATATTTAGTACTTTTTAAAGCTTTCAAGTTGTAAGCCAGGGGTAAAATACAGTGCAGATTAAAAGATAAAAAGAGATTAGAAGTTTAAGGAAGAGTGAGTTATAGCTAGATAAGATTACCCATGAATTTATTTTATGACCCAGCCAAGGAGATGGAAAGGAAACCTAATGAAAAGTAGTTGAATTCTTTACGAGCACAAGAGAATTTGGAATATTAAAGTCATTAATTCAATTAATATTTGATTTAACCGGTAGATTGGAAACTTAGGGAATGGCAATTTAGCCTGGTAAAATTAAAAATTAAAAGTGTATTGTTCTTCAGAAAGAAGCTGTGAGAAGACAAATTTCAGGAAAGGCTCTGATGTCCTTGCTTATACTAATTTAGCAGTTGGTCCCAGAAGTCCACCTGGCAATCTCGAGTCCAGAATGCTTGCTGGGGCTCAGATTCACTTCCAAGTTATCATCTTACTTCTTACAGCACTGAACCAGAGGCTGCATTCTGGCAGAGGGTGCACTAGCTTTGGAGTTTGAATAGCAGTTTGGTCCATTCCCTGAATCTTACCCTGCTCACTACCTATGGTTCAAACAAAGTTATATTTCCCTCAAAAGATCTTTCCATTCAGTCAGCACTGCTGCTATCAGTGATGTCTTTTCTATAGAACCTGTTAGTTTCCTTCTACTGAAGTCATGCTTAAAATTATGGCTTTCTTCCAGACTGTGACGTTAGGGCGCTAAGCTCTTGTTTGTAAATCATCCCAGCACTGGGTTGATTTATATACAATGCTTTACACTTTCCTTTTTTGGCCATATATATAGCCATTATATATATATATATATATATAATGCTAAGACACCTCCTTAGCTGCCCCCTTGGGGAGAAAATGAAAATCTTAGTTTTTTATTTATAAGTCATCTATTTTATAAGACCACTATTTTAGCAGCTCACACTGCACTATGCACAGATAATATAGGCTATAAAAATGAAGAAAAAGAAATGAAGAAAACTATTGAAACGTAGTATTCAAGAAACGTTGTTTTATATAATTTCTTTTGGGAAACTCAGAAAATAATTCTCATTTTCAGCTCTCCTTTCCTAAAACAGGAAAAGAACTCAACAATATTTATGGAGGTACTAAAACGTGTGAAACATTGTGCAAAACATTTTATATGCATTCTTGTATTCAATGCTTAAACCCATCCTATTTTCTATTATTTGCACCATTTCTATAAATGCAAAACTAACACCTAGATGATGAAGCAGGTTGTCCAGAGTCATGAGTTTTAGTAAATGGTGCAGCTGCGGCAAACTCAAGCCGTTCACACCACGGCATTGCTCACAGCGACTATCCTAGCCCACCTCCAGGAAACACAGGAGCTCTTCATAAAAAAACTAAGTTGTTTTATTTTGTTTGTTTTGTCATTCTTCGTACAACATATTTTTCTATTATTTTTTAATTTGGAATTGAGCTGCCTAGAAATACACTACTCATTTTTGTTTAAGCCACCAAATAGTCTATTTGGTTAAACTTCATATTATTTTGATGTATTAGTTTATCTGATACTAAATGGTTACTAATGGATCTGCATATGTAATTTCAAATTAACTGAATACTTAGAAAGTATGCAAGGAATTTTCCGCAGTAGCTACACACACCTGAGATTAACTATACATAATATATATTGGATGATGGATCTTTTTTCTTTTGATCTTATTAAAATCATTTAAAAATCTTGTACCATTGTAACCCGTATGTTGACACTCAGCAAAAATGAGAAATCAGTCTAACATCCAGGCCCTGATTGTAGATGCATTTTGATAGTTTATAATTTATAGATTGGAAATTCAAGATAAATAAGTGTTTTACTAAAATAAAAGCTAGATTACAAAGCAATATTTCTAAAGATATATCAAACAATATTGCCGATATTTAATTAAGAAGCAACGTTCAGGTTTCAGTGTTACATGTTTAGCACCAGACAGTTATTGTCAGTGGATATCTTAGGTATGCCATTGTAAATTAAGCACTGATGCATTATGGCGATTCTCCCATTACTGGAAATCATATTTTACCTGAAATTATTCTCATGTCCAAATGTTTGTGACACAAATTTAATTTGTGTATTGCCACATGCACAGCTGCACACAGAGGATGATGTAAAGCAATCATGGAAATTATCAAAAAGATGTATTTTTATTACTTTATCAGTATTTCAAATTGAATTTTTAATAAAAAAAAAAAAACAGGTTATTTGAACCAGACATAAATTGGCTGTATTGCTCTCACAATTTGGCAATGTCTGTGTGTTCCATTTACAGTACAACTAACACATTTATTTGCTTTTAAAAAGTGATGTATTAGGCTGGGTGCTGTGGCTCATGCACGTTGGGATACTGGCAGATCATGAGGGAAAGAGTTCGAGACCAGACTGGCCAACATGGTGAAATCCTGTCTGTACTAAAAATACAAAAATTAGCCGGCCATGGTGGTGTGTGCCTGTAATCCCAGCTACTCAGGAAGCTGAGGCAGGAGAATCGCTCAAACTCGGGAGGCAGAGGTTCCAGTGAGCCAAGATCTGCCACTGCACTCCAGCCTGGGAAACAGAACAAGACTGTCTCAAAAGAAAAAAAAAAAGTGATATATTAGATAAGATTCTATGTTTTCCTTTTTTAAATATATTCACTTATTTTTTGTGACTACCCTATGGGGCAATAACCTATTATACAAGGTCCTATTTTAAGCATACTCCTTGTTTTAACAAATTTAATTCTCACAATACTATGAGAAAGTAGCTATTATCTATATTTTACAGGTGAGGAAACTAAGGCAAATGAGGCTATATTGTAATTTGCCCAACGTTGTACAACTCTAGATTTAGCTTATTGGACTGTAGAGTTAGGTTCTGATTCAGTTGATCTAATTCCAGAGCCGCTATTCTCAATTACTATGCCACTCACCCCTTAGTTTACAGAAAAATGGTTATATGCCAGTTGAATTGGGTAGCTAATAGCATCGCCCTTTAGCTTCAACATGGTTCACTTTTTCAGTAAAGGATTCATGCAACCTCACCATATAGGGTCAAACACAATTTGTACATAGCAAATCTGAGCCCATAATGCAGATAATATAATTTTATATTTTACTATCCTGAATTTGAGTTGCACTTGTGTATTGATTCATATGAGTTTGCCAAAAAATACCTTCATGTGACTTAAAGGAATAATCCCTGCCAGTTTAGAATATTCTCTTTTCATGCATTTTTTGTTTTTATAGAGCTTTAATTATGATTCTTGTTGTACCCTATTTGTTTCTATTACATCATCAGTGCTTTCCAAAGACTCAACGATATCAGTATATTATTAAATCTTATTTTCTTAAGTAGTTTTCATACCAGTTCTCCATGCACCTCCTTTCCTTCACTGCTTTATTACATGGGTACTCCTGTTCTCTTCATATCATCTGTAATTCCTGCTTGCTTTAGCTCCTTATTCTGAAATGGAGACCCTAGTATATCTTCCAAACATATTTGGATAATATATAGTATGTGAACTTCCTTCAATTTGTTCTTGGAATATTTTGGTCATCTGGCTGAAAATAAAATTTTTGGTGAAGCACCATTTTTGTTTGCAACATAAAATTCATTGCTCCACTGACTTCTAGCAACTGTGCTTCCAGATTGCTCTCCAGAAGTCTGTCACTTTGAGTCTCCATTTAAAGTGGCTTGTTTTCTTTGTTTCTTCAATTCTTTTGTTCTGATTTTGTAAAAATTTTCTTTCCTCCCTCTGAAATTTTGCAAAAGTGTCTTCATCGTTGGTATTCTAACAGCTAAAATGAAGTATGCTTTTTTTCATTCATTATCATGCATATTCAGTAGGCAAAACTTTTAATCTGTAGCTTTAATGCTCAGATGTGTGAAATTATAAATTTTGCTCTTCTATCCTCTTTTTCTGAAATTCTTATTCTCATATTCTTTTTCTTTTTTTTTTTTAATATTTTTCCTCATACAGAAAAAAGCTCTTCAAGATTTTGTTCTATTTCTTTGGAAAATGCTTCCTTTTTCCATAAACATGTCTTCAAATATTACATATAAACACTCAATATCTAATTATTCAATTTTTCTAAAAGATATGCTTTTATTTTAGATATAACTTGAATTTTCCTAGATGCTGGGAAAAGTGGTTTAGGTGTTCTTATCAATCTGTTATTACTTATCTCTCTCATTGAAGATTTTTTTTTTCCATTTTATATTGTAGTTTTCCACAAATGTATGAGGATCTTTGGTTTTGGGCCCATCTTTTAAGATGGAACAATGACATCTTCCTGAAAGTCCTGTGTATGTGAACAGAGCTTGTTTATTTGGAACAGAGACTTCTAACTAGTCGGCTATGGTCCAGTGATACACTATGAAGATGTTACAGTTTTGGTAAGAGTTCGATTGTTTGAGAAGAGTTTGATTGAAGCAGCTGGCTATGACTTGGGACCATGAGAATCATGGAGGCAGTAGTCTCTGGTTAGTTTCCTCTCTTGTGCCATGCAAATTTTCTTATTATCAATGTGTGTTGTGATATGACAATATCAGCATTTTATTAATACCCATATGTATATGATGAAATTGTTTAGGATTTTCAGGCTCATTCACTCATCTAAATTAATTAAATTCTTTATTATTGCTGAGCTTGACAATATCTGAGAAGACTTTGCATTTATGTTTTCATTTTCTCTTCATGGCTCCACTTTAGAATGTCTGCCTAATGATAATTCTTTGAAACTCCTTCTCTAGCCCTTCTTTCACTCCTTACTGATACTGTTTTCAGACACTATTTGGCATGATTGATAAAAAGTTTAAACAAGATGTTTGTGATTCGGTTGACAGTGATGAACAAAAATTAAAAATGCGTGACCATAATATCAAAGTCATAACAAATTTAATACTATAATAAAGTAACTGAAGAAGAAACTAATTCTATCTCTGCATGAACATCAGTGGCAGCTTGAAATACTTCTGGTGGTTAGACAGGTCTTCCTCCCATAATTAAAGTCTGACTGCCTGTGATGTTTTTCATCCCACTGTTCCATTCTTCCTTCTGGAGACACTGCAGATCCAGAGATTCCATTATAACTTTCAACAATTGAAAACCAGCTATCATTTTGCCCTCACACGTCTTACAAATGAGCATATCCCCTTCTTCAACTGTCCCTTGTGTAACCTGATTCTCACCATGGACATTTTTGAGTAGCCCTGCTGTTCCCTCATATATGACTAAATGTCCCTGCTGGCATCTAGAAATGAATTCTTCAGCTGTAGAAGAATCACTACCAGGTTGTGTGAGACCACACTTTAGTATGAACTTAGAGCCCAGGTAACCCATTGTTATAAGGGCACAATAGCAAGGAACTCAAATGGGGGTTTTGAGAACTGCCAGGAGTAGATAGCGTAAGCAAGGATTGCTCCAAATCCTGTATTTTTTTTTTCTCTTAGCTCCAGGTTTTCTTTCACCTTTTTCCTTTAGCCCTAATTAATGAGCCAATTGACAAGGCACTTAATCTCAACAAAGAGTCTGAGCATATAAAACAACAACAATAACAACAACACCACAAAACAGCTATACTAAGGAGTGTTTGAAAAGACTGCTACATTAGTGAGGTCTGGGGTAATATTTTGCAGGCAAAATATTTGGTTCCAATATGGTACAGCCAGAGATTAAGCTCTACCATGATGTCTACCACACTGTGTACCAAATCTAAGACAGGACAAAAGGTTATATGCTTTTCTTTCCTTTTTCCCCATAATTTTTTAAATATAAATTTAGATTATTTATTTATTTAGATACATAGTTTCCCTCTTGCTGCTCAGGCTGGAGTGCAATGGTGCCCTCTCGGCTCACCACAACCTCCACCTCCTGGGTTCAAGCGATTCTCCTGCCTCAGCCTCCTGAATAGCTGGGATTACAGGCATGTGCCACCATGCCCAGCTAATTTTGTATTTTTAGTAGAGACAGGGTTTCTCCACATTGGTCAGACTGGTCTTGAACTCCTGATCTCAGGTAATCTCCCACCTTGGCCTCCCAAATTTCTGGGTTTACACGCATAAGCGACCCTGCCCTGCCAAGTTCAGATTATTAAAGTGTAATTCTTTCATATTAAACTTAGAGATTTACTTTTCAGGCTTTAAAAAGATGACAACTAATTTATTTTGAACACCTTGTCTGTTAGCTCATAGAGAGAATACAACACTAACAACTGAGGGAGATAAACAGCATCCATTTTTAATTTATCCTCTGTTTAGGAAGCAATATGCAATGTTTTCTCACTTCAGAGAAGCAACATATCTTTATAGCAATTTAAATTCACTCATAATTCCAACATGTGGAAGCTATTTGTGATAATACTTTTAAAGTTTTTATTGTCATTCCTACATAGATTTAAGTAAATTAAGATTATACTAGTCATATGATATTGTAACCTGCTTTTTAAAATTTAACAATACATAATGATAAGTGTTCAGTTTCTAAATATTATTGTTGATGTGCTTTTAATAAATACCTATTTTATGAAATAAATTATTATAATAGTTTTTATAGCCAGTCCATTATGAATGATACTCCAGCTGATTTCAGGCTTTCACCATTATAAATAAGGTCATGATTACATATACAAATGAGTGTATGTTAGAAAATTAAAAATAAGCTATAATGTTGCTGATATAGTATTTATTTCTAAAGAACTACTAAGTACTTAAAATAGAAAAGCATATATAATTATATGTTTCTGATATAAAAAATAATGCATTTTAGGTGCTACTGATTTTTTAATTGAGAAAATATAAGATCAACATGCTGCATGACACATAATATTTTTATGTTTTATAACTTAAACAGGTTTTCAATAAAGGAATAGGAAAAGTGATGCCAGCCTGTTTAAAAAAATTAGAACTTGAACATTAAAAATGTTTACTATCTTAATTTCAAAACCAAAGGAAAAAAAAGTCTAAGAGCTATTTTTCCTTTATATATTATCATTATTTAGCAAAACAAAGTAAAGAGAAGGGAGACGTGGTGTCTGGCTCACTGCAGGGGGATTATTAAATTCAAATCAGGAGGCCCCCTAGTCTGTGAACCCATTCCCTGACCTGTCACTGCCGATTTTAGCAAAGCTGTAGTTGACTGCACCTGTAAAGAGAGAAACAGTTGCCTCTGTGGGGCTTATCTTTTGAAAGAAAAATATATACCAATCAAATGTTCTGAAGCTAGACTCCTGAAGCTGCTTTTACAGAAGCAAAGTGAAACAAAATATTTTACCTAAAGAAGCCTCTTTCCAGTCTGAGTTCCCATGTGGGTGGCTTTGATAACACGGCTTCCCATGCCATCAGTATCTTAAATGCTGAACAAAATCAGAAAGTGTTTCCAGCTCTTTTGCATTCTAGACACCTCAAAACAGTATATGGGATTTTCTTTGTCTTCTCTTTCTTTCTGCTGTAGGAAGTAATCATGTCCATAAAAGCAATACTACTATTTCTCAATATAGATGATGAACAGCTGTCTTTGCCTAAAGCCTTCTTTTTCTTAGCATCAGAGGGCAGAGCTGCTTTTCTTAGCTTATAAGTTACCCCACACTGGCAATGTTTGACTTTTATATTGCTTACAGAATCAGGTAAAAAACATCAGCTGTAGTCTAAGATACTTCTTTCTTACAACTATATTTGACCAACAAAATATAAATCTCAAAGCTTCATTCTATGTTTCCGGAAATATGTAAAACAAATTTAAATGACCGACACTTCAATGAATCAACTTCAGAAAATAATTCTATTTTTCCCTTTGCAAAGTGTAGTAAACACACTTGTGTGTGGGTGTATGTACATGTCATACTTGTATTTCTTTATTTTGTCAGGATCGTAAACATCTACTGTAGTTTAATTAAGATTTATTTCCCTCACTCATTTCCCTATCTTCAGCACCCAGCACAGCATCTGCCACAAATATTTAATCAATGGTTGCTTAAAAACAGAATATTGAAAGAATGAAACGCTTAAATCTCTCTTCTATGCTAAAAATGTCTAGAGCCAATTATTTGGTATAATCATTAATGGAAAATAAGAAGAGTAAAAAGAAATACAGCCTTACAGCTAATTATTTGGTTAAGAAAGTATCAATTGGTATATTTCTTATGTGATTTCACTATTTCACCTTCTGCTCCGCTTCAAATTCAAGGGAGGGGGATAAAAACAATTATGTCTTTTACATTTGTTTATTTGCATTTATATGTTAACAAACAAGGACCTGTCCTTCAGCCATTTAAGCACGATTTTAGAGACAGAGCGACTCTACATACATAGGCTGTGCAGCAGATACGTACATAAAGGACAAGCATGTTTGGATTTCCTATGCATTTGAAAAGTGAAATAACTCAATAAAACTCATTTTATAAAGTGACACTAAAAATGTGAGGATGCTGTCAAATTTAGATCAGGACAGTAAGTAATACTATTCAGAATTACAAAGAAAGAGCAAAAATAGAAAATTTAAAGAAACATATCAAAACAAGGAAGTAAGTTGAAAGGGAGAAAAATTAGATTTTCTACAAGTGGCATATAGGTTGCTAATGTTATCCAAAGTATATAAGCCCAATTATGTCTTTGTAGAATGCCTACTCTGTTGTCAAAATTCCAGTAAAGGATGATAAGCCTAAAATTTATGACATGTCAATATATCTAGCACATACCTCTCCAAAGAAATGACCTACCAGATCTATTCTGAGTTGTTTATATAAATCCTAACTGCAATGTATAGTTAGTTCTGTGTTAAACATAGCTCTGTATTAAACTTTATTTATGATCATTTACTTAGGATCAGCCTAACATTTGAGATAAAGTAGAATTAAGAAAAGATTAAGAGTTCAGGAAAATATACTCTTAGATTTTTGATACTACATTCTAGTCCCCTTTTTACATCTAACAAAGTCGATTTACAGCTGTGGAATTTTCAGACCTAGTCCTATTTTTGGAAAATTCGACAAAGAAGTATTAACATTGTATCTTGCATAGACTTAGAAGTTTTGATCTAGAAACTATTTAAGATAAAAATCTCAATTTACTAGCCATTACAGAGATGACAAAAGCAGCTAGAGATAATTAAATTAATTACACATCATGTCGCCAGTACTATCACAGTTGAGAGAAGAAACGCATTTTCTTTATTCTCAATCCAATTCTCTTTCCTCTAAACATACAAAAAAAAAAAAAAAATTCTTCACTCCAGCAAAGTTTCTTATGTAGAAAAACCATGAGAATCTTTGAATGATGTGGATTACGAGGTAAACACATGTATAATGAATAAATTTTTGCCTCCTTTTCTGTGGTTTCTTTCCATAATGAATAATATTCTACAAGTCTTGTTTGCAGACTAAACAAAGATCCGAGGTAATCTTTGGATTAAGTCATCTGTGTTTTTGATATAGCAAAAGCAGTTGAATTAATCTCTATAGGAGACAATCAACATTTTCTACAAGCAAATCAACATTCCATGGTTACAATTTCTGATTGTACTTAATTCTCCTTTCTAAATGTACCTTATTACTTATTTTGAAACAAAGAGCAAGTTTGTGACTAGATCAAATCAAAACTTCAAAAGAAGAAAGGAAGGAGGAAAGGAGAAAGAAAAATAAACAGAAAGATAAGACAAGAAAACTAGGAAAGTCTCCAAATCTATGCTTAACTGATGGCTACTAATTTGAGTTCTCCTTAACCTGTTCCAACGCTGTGCTGAGAAATTTAGCTGATCATAACACAGTCTGTTTTAAATCCATTATAGTATCTTGGACATTAGATTAATAAAATCATATTTAATTTCTGATTATTTTCAGCAAAAATACAATGATTACAGAGTTGAACTGTATTTGAGGAATAAAAGATGCGTAACATTTTTTAAATGCTACTGTGATAATGCTAGTAATTCCACTTGGCTTTGTTTATTAATTGATATGCAATGCTTGATAAACAGCTTCTGGTTTAGTCATGTAGATATTTGGCAAGGCTCAGAGTGAAGAGGTTATCGATCATGGTGATGAGCTGTCTTGTTTCATACGAACTTTTCTAGAATTCAACAAAACTTCCCTTAAAGAATTCTAGAACTTGGCCGGGCGTGGTGGCTCACACTGTAATCGTAGCACTTTGGGAGGCCAAGGTGGGCGAATCACGAGGTCAGGAAATGAAGACCAGCCTGGCCAACATAGTGAAACCCTGTATCTGCTAAAAATACAAAAAATTAGCTGGGGGTGGTGGTGCATGCCTGTAATCCTAGCCACTGGGGAGACTGAGGCATGAGAATCGCTTGAATCCAGGATTTGGAGGTTGCAGTGAGCTGAGATGGTGCCACTGCACTCCAGCCTGGTGACAGAGCAAGACTCCATCTCAAAAAAAAAAAAAAAAAAAAAGAATTATAGAAATCTAGAGTAGATGGTGCATTTAGGGTGGTGGTGGGAAAAAGTAAAGTATTTCATTGTTGTCATTTTTCTCAGGTTCTCTGATAACATGCAGTTAGTTACTTAGGGCAGAGATTAATTTGGATTGTAAAAGAAATAAGCTTTTTTCTTGTTGTTTAATTTTATTCACTAGGTTCTTAAAAGCCACAAATTCTTCTTGTGGCAGAAGCTCACAGTATATATTAAAAGTATATATATATATATATATATATATATATATATATGTATATATATGTATGTATATATTAAAACTATATGTATATATGTTTATAAAAATGTTTGCATCAGTTTACTTATGATACTAAATCTTTTGGGAAATAATTTAAAAAGTGGTTGCCAGAGATAAGACCTATAGCCCATCTGATCATTGAAAACATCTATGATGCTGCCTGATTTGGTTTCAGGAAAAGCAAAAGCATGATATCCATCTCTGTTTTCTCCATCAAAAAACCTGCTTGATCTAAGTATTGAGTCAATAAGTTTGTTGAAATAATAATTAAGGAAGTAATTATATCCCATGATTTAATAATATGGCATAATGGTCAGAAAGAGTAACCAAACAACCAGCAAAGCTTCAAGAAGAACTGACTGGTGTTGCTATTGACAGAAGGATTTAACAGATCACATTTGCCTTTGATCCCCTTTCATACCCTTAATCTTCCATAGTAGCAAAGTTCTCCTGCATCTTGCTCTTTTTCTTATCTTTTGAACATCAACATCTGCTAGCAGGTATCTCATTTGTACCACACTCTAAATGACTTAGAAGAGTTTTGATCTTTGCTTTTCGAGTTCATTATAATATTTCGAGCCAGTGTGGATTATTCGATTGCGTGTTTGCAGCGACTATTTAGTCTAAGATATGGCTGAGGGCAAAAGAGGAGATTCAGAAATTATACTAATACAGCTCCAGCAAAGAAATGACCATAATAAAAGGAGAATTCAAGGGAGTGGGAAGAGAGAACAAAATTAAGTCCAGAAATGCATAGCGAGTTTAGAAACTGGCCCATTAGAAAAGAAGGGAAAATGTCAGACATATCTCTTTATTAGCAGAGATGCACTTACAGAAATATTCGTGCATCTTTGTCTTGCTGAATAGTGCAGCTTACACTTATTGTCACCAGCGATATTTAACAAGGCCTTAGATTTTAGTGTAGTACCACAAAATGAGTTTGTTAGCAGTATTCAACTTTTTGAAAATAAGAACATCAAGTAGTCTTATAATTTTGATGTCTACTGTAAAATGTACGTGTGTGAAGTAACCCAGCTGCTGATGGTTTTCAGTTGGTGAAATATATCATCTTACCTACTGACATATAGAAACAAACAAATGTAACATTTAGAATGAATTGTGTCATTCTTCTCTACCTCTGGTTTGAAGCCCAATAGTTATAAAGAAATGAATTTGCAAGAAAAGTAAACCAACTGAAATGACTTGTTAAATAATAGTTGTCAGTGATATTTTTCTCTGTCATTAACTATAACCAAGGAATAAATTTCTTTACAACCCTTTATATCATAGAAGAAGTATTTAAGTGCTTTTTATTTTAATTAATTATTCACTGAAGAAATCATTTAAAGTATTTAATGCTTGCAAGAGGGGGTGAGTTAGGTTAGTCCAAAAAGAGAAATAGATTTCAAACAAACAAAGTATGAATGGTTCTAGCATAAAGCAAAAATAAATATTTAAGGTTACGAATATCCCCAGTGTGCTGATTTGATCTTTACAAAGTGTACAAATGTATTATCACAAGTATCCAAAAACTGTGTATATCTATTATAAATCAATTTTTAAAGTACAATATGCACTTAAAAAGTGTAGAAACTCAAACACAAACATGTACGCAAATACCTACAATAAATATTCAATTTGAAAGAAGGAAAATCTTTCTTTACACCGCTATGTCTATTTACAATTTTATTCAGATCATTTAAAGAACATTACTCCTTTTTGGAATTTAGTTGCATTCCAGACCTCCAGAAAGTTTTTCTGACCAGCCTTTAAAACCAAGGCAGAGTTTATTCCTTTTTCATCTGTAAAAGGGGTAATTGGCATCACGAAAAGAAATTTAATATTATCCTTCAGTTATGTCTAAATCCCTTTCTCTGGATACACTGTCACTGTTCCTTATTCCTCTAATATCTCCCGTATTTATAATAACTGCATAGAGCATAAGTGAGTCACCATATTTGCTCAAGTGAATTAAAATATGAAGGGAAATTACTTTTAATTGCAAAAAACTGAAATTACTTTTGCACCAGCTAATATGTAGCAGATAAATTAAAAAAAAAAAAAAAAGACATTCTCAGGGTACTAGTCCCTCTTATCCTGCTACACTGTTAGTAATTAGTTAACATTTAAGGCTCTTCAGCTGTACTCACTGTAAAGGAAACACAGCAGCCTGCAGCAACCGGAAGAAGACAGAGCTGGAGAGAAATGAGTAACGGTGCGTGAAGCTTCCAGAGTGATTCTAGAGAAATAGAATGTATCTCCCCCATCTACACTCCTTCCGCTTACCTCACACACGCCTTCTTTAGAGGTATTATCTGTGGGTTACTATATGTGGTCCAAACCATAAACGCAGCAAATATGGACATTAAATTCCACGTGGGAAGATACAGACAAAACTGAGTAGGCCAGCAGCCCTGGCACCGATTAGCGAAGGGAAACTGTGGTTCTGTCTTCCTCTATGTCATGAATGCGTGGAAGCTTCTTGGCTCAGCCCATCACAGCCTCATCCTTCCCTTAAGGAACTACACTTCCAGAAGCAGGCTTCAGTCTTTTCGAGCAGCAGGGAGTGTTTCCGGAGCTCCAGATGCACCAATTTGGGAAACTAACTGCATCACCTTGTTAATCACACAGCTGCGCGTTTCTTCCTCGGGGCTCAGCTCAGCTGCTAGCCTTAGACAGTCTTGTGCCATAAGAAGTGTGTCGGAGCCCAGAGGAGCCTCTGCTCCCCACCCAGCCAGGGAATGGAGTTGAATTCTACCCTTCTAGAGAGAATCTAGCAGTGCCCAAGTGCCCAGATAGTAGCCTTCATGATTGAAGGTAAAGGTATATAGGAAAAAGGCTTCCTTCAAACACTTGTGCACGAGGATACAGATAGGAAGATAACCCAGGCCTGGATGCAAACACAGCCTAGGAATCCACTCTAGCATTGAACAGGATCTCTCAAATTTCAGTTCTTTTCATTAGTGTATGGCTCTTGGCTGCAATCCAGGCACCAGAATAACAATGGAACAGGCTGAACAATTCCCTTCCCTTGGGAGCTAGCAGATGTGCACACGTGTCTCTTCTAATCTTAAATTGAATTAAAGCCCTGAGAGAAAGTGCATTGGCTTTCATGCCTCTACATAGTGTAAGGTTTGAATGCTGAACGCTGGACGTAAATGAGGCACAGTATCTGCTATGCCCGCTGGAATGATAGCCCGCTTAATGAAATAGAATTAATTCCAAAAAGGAAATTGAGAGTCACCAGTGGAGAGTGAGAGTGAGAAAAATACGTATACGTATTTATATGATCTTGAAAAATTGTAATACTTGTATTCTTCTTGTAAACCAATTTGTTTTAATATTGACACTTCTCCAAACACAGATTATTATCATGACAGCTTGGACAATTAAAAAGTGTCAAAATAAAAACTTCCTCTGCTCAAAAATCTAAAAGATGGCATATTCTTTACATTATATGTAACCTATTTCACAAGCTGTGACATGAATAAAATGCAAATCAGGTTATTACAATTCTCAGCAGATAACGGAACTCCACCTCTTTCTCTTCCATTCACCATTGAAATATCAGATTGTCATGACAACCTTTGAAGACTGAACTTGAGACACTGAGTGAAGTGTGCAATGGCTAATTCGGGGTGATCCTTGACATAAAAAAACTTGTTTATCGAATGCTTGACAGATGGCTAAAATTGTTAACACTGCCCACTTCCCAGACAATTCAGAAAAATGAGACTATAGATTGACAAAGTATTAAATCTGTGGTAGCTTCCGATTTTTGTGTTTTATTGGTTTATTTATTCTGATTAATATAATTTTTCTACACCACGTGTAAAAAGTTTCAATTTAGTGTATTGCTAGAGAAAAAGCCAAAGGAAAATAAACAGAACTTTTAGGTTCCTACTCTTTATTCAGAATTATTGGGAAAATACAAGTCAACAAAAAAAAAAAAAAATTAAACTCTACTTAAGACTGAATCTGAAAATAAATATTTAGTTCATATAGACCAATATATAATTTTTATTATTTGGGTAGAAATTGCCAACAAATATAATCAGCTGAAACGTTGCTCAAGAAGGAGAAAGGGAAAAAAAGTTTACATAAATAGAAACACAGTCAGGTATTGTCATTTCCAAAGACCCTGTGACTAATATTCACAGGATTGTTTTTCACAAATGTGTTTGACAGAAATTTTCAGCATTTGTCCAGTAACTGAAATGTATTGGTCAGTACTATAAGCTTCATATGACTATGGGCATCTAGAAAGCTCTGATATCCTCACAGTGGATGACATTTATCTCTTTTGTACTTTGCTTACAAAAAATATTTCCCAAGAGATACTCTGATATTTTATGAAAAAAGATGCTACTGAAGAGAAATAAACCTCAAATGTCTGTTATGTTGAATGAAAATGTACCGACAAAGCTGATATCAAGTTTTCAGACACAGTATCATTAGCCTGTCCCATAGCTTTCAGAGTTTCTGAGTTACTCAAAAATGAAACTGACAGGATTATGAACTATCATGCGAAAACTTGATTGTATTTAAGCCAGCTCTAAAAGAATCCTAGAAACATGAGCATATTACATCTTAGTTTTATATATGTATATTGGCAATAAAATGCATTTATAGTATGATTTCATAAATAGTCCCCATAGAATTTATAAGACAAAAAAATCAAGTTTACAAAACACATATTTATCAGAGCTATTTTGAAAATGAATGTAAAAAAAACAAATAAAAGTTAAATTTAACTTCTTCCATTTATTACGATATTTCTTTTATCTTAACAAAATATTTTCAGCAGATTGGAATTTTAAAGGCTTCTACATGGTAATTATATTACAGAACACAATGTCATTAAAATGTAAAGAAAATGGAATAGGTTGTATGCCATTTAACATTCTGATATTTTTATTTAAATTGAGTAGGTTATATGACACTTAATATTTCTGATATTTTTATTAAAGTCATCATAAAATTGACATGTTCTTTCTTAATGACAGGCATGACCTTATGTAGTAAAAGTACTTTCTCAAATATTAAAAAACTGCTTAAATCACCAGAAGAAATCAAAAGCTTGGTTTACTTTAGGATAAATTGTAGGAAAAATCTATATGTAGGGCCTTTTAGTATACATTAACTTTTTTCAGTTTTTCTTTTTAATATTTTATTTTATTTTATTTTAGATACAGGGTCTCACTCTGTTGCCCAGGATGGAGTTTCGTGGTATGAGCTCATGTCTTACTGCAGCCTCAAACTCCTGATCTCAAGTGATTCTCCTGCCTTGGACTCCCAAAGTGCTAGGACTGATCCCAGGCATGAGCCGCTGAACTCAACCTAAAATTTCTTTTAAAAAAAAATATATTTGAAAGGAGACAATGTAAATGTTATGAAAAAAGTTTAAGATAGATTCACAAAGACGTCAAGCTGAATGGAGAGAGGTAATCATGAAGAATGAAGAGGAAATCTGGTAAGTGTATAACTTGAATTTTATCATGGAAGTTAAACAAAAATTTCTCCTGTTTTCTAGGAAAACTTTACTTCTCAGTTGGCCAATATGGTCTTTCCGCCTCCGTGATTTAGCTCTTATCCTCCTTCCCACTTGGGGATTATTCCCTCCTACCTTTTCTGTATTTGCTGTAAATTACTTATCCTTAACATCTAAATTTAACTATCATAAACACCATGGAAGATCTGTGATCTTTCCAGCTAGAATTAATTTTCTTCTCTCTGGTGCTTTCACGACACTTTCTACTTAAAGTATTTATTGCATGCCACCTTACATTACAAATCTTTACGTGCACATTAGCTTGATTCCTGGTTTGTAGATCTCTTGAAGGCAAGGTCAGTCTGATTTACCTTGTATGCTTCATCATACTCAGAGAACCTAGAACAAGGCCATTTTACAAAGTAGATACTTGATACAATTCAGTGAAAGCATGTCATGGATGTGTTAAATCAAGACCCTAAAGAGTTTGCTAGGGACCAGGCTAAAGCTATAAGTTTTCAAGTGTATTCACGTTTGGGATAAAATCAAGGATGTGCACACTTCAGGATAGGAGGCAAAATCTCAAATTTAAACTCATTTAAAATTTAATAGGTATGAAATATTTGAGGTCATCTAATAGCAAAGTAATCAGTTTTCAGAGGCATTTGAGGCATGGCATTCAAATTGTCTAGGAAAAGATATTTATAAAGAAATGCATAGAGGATTAACCTATAAGAACTGAGAAAGTTATTTAAAAGCTTTGTTTTAAAAAGCTCTTATTAGTAGTAACTATTATTAATATAATAATATTCTTTAAGATTTTTTGAATATTAACTATAATACAGAAACTCTACTAAATGCTATGTGTTTATTATATAATTTTAATACTTGTGATATAATCCATTTTGTTCTTCCAATAATTACTATCACAATTTCCATTGTAGAGAGGAGAAAATCAAGACTAGAAAATTTGCTTGAAATTTTGTAATCCTTGGTGGAGGATCCAAGATAGCTGAATAGGAACAGCTCTGTAGTGTAGTTCTCAGAAAGAACAACACAGAGGGTGAGTGATCACCACATTTCCAAACAAGTTTTCACTGCCCACAGACAAGGAGATTCCCAGGCCAAAAAGTGCCACAAATTTTCAGCATGGCTGTTTCAGCTGGTGCCACGGATTGGTGCACAGAAACTCACACAAATCTGGGCAGCCTTTTCAATTGGTGCCTGGAACCCCTGGGAGACAGAGCCGCCCATTCAACTGAAAGGAAGGGGGCTGAGGCAGGGAGCCAAGCAGTCTGGCTCGGTGGGTACCACCCCCACAAAACTAGCAATCTGATTCACTCTGGATTGAGAGTTTCCAAGCAAGGGCAGCTGGACCCAGGACAGTCCAGCTCAGTAGGGGGGAGGGCATCTGCCACTACCGAGGTAGTCCGCCAATAGCGAGGTTCACGCAGCAGCTGGGCAGAGCCTGTAGCAGCTCAGCAACACCTCAGCTGGCAGAGTATGACTAGACTATCCCTGTGTGGGGCAGGGTATCTATGAAAAAAGGCAGCAGCACATCAAGAACTTATAAATAAAGCCGACCTTTCTAGGGCAGAGCACTTGGGAAAAGAAGCTGTTATGAGTTCCGCTGCAGCAGACTTAAAGGTACCCACCCAGCAGCTCTGCACAGAACAACGGAGCTCCCAGCATAGCACTTGAGCTCCTATAAGGAACAGACTGTCTCCTCAAGCAGCTTCCCCGAACCCCATATACCCAAAGAGACACATCTTAAAGGAGAGCTCAGGCAGACATATGGCAGGTACCATTCTGGGATGAAGATAACAGAAGAAGAAACTGGCAGCAACCCTTACTGTTCTGCAGCCCCCACGGGTGATCCCAGGCAAGCACGGTCTGGATTGGACCTCCAGGAGTCCTATAGCAGAGGGGCCAGACTGTTAGAAGGAAAACTAAGAAACAGAAAGAAATAGCTTCAACATCAACAAAAAGGGTGTCCATTCAGAGACCCCATCTGAAAGTCACCAACTACAAAGACCACAGGTAGATAAAGAAATAAAGATGAGAAGAAACCAGCACGAAAAGGATGAAAACACCAAAAACCAGAACACCTCTCCTACTCCAAGGGATCACAACTCCTCACCACTTAGGGATCAAAGTCGGATGGAGAATGAATCTGATGAATTGACAGAAAGAGGCTTCAGAAGGTGGGTAATAACAAATTTCTCAGAGCTAAAAGAACGTGTGCTAACCCAATTCGAAGAAACTAAGAACCTTGAAAAAAGGTTAGATGAAATGCTAACTAGAATAAGCAGCTTCGAGAAGAATATAAATGACTTGATGGAGCTGAAAACACAGCACGAGAAATTGGCAAACCATACACAAGTTTCAATAGATGAAGCAACCAAGCAAAATAAAGGATATCAGAGATTGACGATAAACTCAGTGAAATAAAACTAGAAGTTAAGATTAGAGAAAAAAGAGTGAAAAGAAATGAACAAAGCCTCCAAGAAATATGGGATTATGTGAAAAGACCTAATCTACATTTGATAGGTGTACTTGAATGTGACGAAGAGAATGAATCAAAGCTGGAAAATACTCTTCAGGATATTATCCAGGAGAACTTTCGCAACCTAGCAAGGCAGGCCACCATTCAAGTCCAGGAAATACAGAGAACACCACAAAGATATTCCTCAAGAAGAGCAACCCCAAGGCACATAATTATCAGATTCACCAGGGTTGAAATGAAGGAATAAATGCTGAGGGCAGCCAGAGAGAATGGTCTAGTTACCCACAAAGGAAAACCAATCAGACTCACAGCGGATCTCTCAGCAGAATCTCTACAAGCCAGAAGAAAGTGGGAGCCAATATTCAACATCATTAAATAAAAGAACTTTCAACCTAGAATTTCATATCCAGCCAAACTAAGCTTCATAAGCAAAGGAAAAATAAAATCTTTTATGGACAAACAATTGCTGATATATTTTGTCACCACCAGGCCTGCCTTACAAGAGCTCCTGAAAGTAGCACTAAACAAGGAAAGGAACAATCGGTACCAGCCACTCCAAAAAGGTGCTAAATGGTGAAGACCATCGACACAATGAAGAAAGTGCGTCAATTAATGGACAAAATATCCACCTAGCATCAAAATGGTAGGATCAAATACACACATAACAATATTAACCTTAAATGTAAATGGGCTAAATGCCCCAATCAAAAGACACAGACTGGCAAATTGGATAAAAAGTCAAGACCCATCAGTGTGCTATATTCAGGAAACCCATCTCACATGCAAGGACACACATAGGCTAAAAATAAAGGGATAGAGGAAGGTTTATCAAGCAAATAGAGCGCAAAAAAAAAAAAAAAAAAAAAAAAAAAAAAAAAAAAAAAAAAAAAAAAAAAAAAAAAAAAAAAAAAAAAAAAAAAAAAAAAAGCAGGAGTTGCAATCTTAGTCTCTGATAAAATGCGCTTAAAACCAACAAAGATCAAAAGAGACAAAGAAGGGCATTAAATAATGGTAAAAGGATCAATGCATCGAAAGGATCAATACAGGTCTTGGGTGTGTGTGTATATATATATATATATATATATAAAAATATGTACACACCCAATACAGGAGTACCTAGATACATAAAGCAAGTTTTTAACAACCTACAAAGAGACTTAGACTCCCACACAATAATAGTGGAAGACTTTAACACTCCACTGTCATTATTAGAGAGATGAACAAGATAGAAAATTAACAAGGATATCCAGGACTTGAACTCATATCTGGACCAAGCATACCTAATAGACATCTACAGAAATCTCCACCCCAAATCCATAGAATATACATTCTTCTTAGCATTGAGTTGTGCCTACTCTAAAATTGACCACATAATTGGAAGTAAATCACTCCCCAGCAAATGCAAAGGAACAGAAATCATAACAAAGAGTCTCAGAGCACAAGGCAATCAAATTAGGATTCAGAATTAAGAAACTAACTCAGAACCACACAACTTCATGGAAACTGAACAACTGGCTCCTGAATGTCAACTGGATAAACAATGAAGTGAAGGCAGAAATAAAGATGTTCTTTGAAACCAACGAGAACGGACACAACATACCAGAATCTCTAGGACACATTTAAAGCAGTGTCTAGAGGAAATTTTAAAGCAATAAATGCCCACACGAGAATCAAGGAAAGATCTAAAATCAACACCCTGTGGTCAAAATCGAAAGAGCTAGAGAAACAAGATCAAAAACTCTCAAAAGCTAGCAGAAGACAAGAAATAACTAAGATCAGAGCAGAACTGAAGGAGACTGACACATTAANAAAAAAAAAAAAAAAACCCTTCAAAAAAATCAATAAATCCAAGATCTGTTTTTTTGAAAAGATCAACAATATAGACCACTAGCCAGATTAATAAAAAAGAAAAGGGAGAAGTATCAAATATATGTAATAAAAAATGATAAAGGGATATCACCACAGATTCCACAGAAATACAAACTACCATCAGAGATTACTACAAACAACTCTATGCACGTAAACCAGTAAACCTGGAAGAAATGGATAAATTCCTGGATACTTGCACCCTTCCAAGGCTAAACCATGAAGAAGGTGAAACCTTGAACAGACCAATAACAAGGGATCAAGTTGAGGCAGCAGTTAATAGCCTACCAACCAAAAAAAGGTCCAGACAGATTCACAGCTGAATTCTACCAGATGTACAAAGAGGAGCTGGAACCATTCCTTCTCAAACTATTCCAAACAATACAAAAAGAGGGAATCCTTCCCAAATCATTTTATGAGATCAACATCATCCTGATACCAAAACCCGGCAGAGACTCAACAAAAAAAGAAAACTTCAGGCCAATATCCATGATGAACACCGACGCAAAAATCTTCAATAAAATACTTGTAAATGAATTGCAACAGCACATCAAAAAGCTTATCCATCACGATCAAGTAGGCTTCATTCCAGGGATGCAAGGCTGGTTCAACATATGCAAGTCTATAAACATAATCCACCACATAAACAGAACCAAAGACAAAAACCACATGATTATCCCAAAATTCAACAGCCCTTAATGCTAAAGATACTCAATAAACTAGATATTGAAGGAACATACCTTAAAATAATAAAAGCTATTAATGACAAATCTACAGCCAATATCATACTGAATGGGTAAAAACTGAAAGCACTCCCTTTGAAATCTGGCTCTAGACAAGGATTCCCTCTCTCACTACTCTTATTCAATATAGTATTGGAAATTCTAGTCAGAACAATTAGGCAACAAAAAAAAATAAAGAGTATTCAATTAGGAAAGGAAGTCAGATTGTCTCTATTTGCAGACAACATGATTTTATATTTAGAAGACCCTATCATCTCAGCCCCAAATCTCCGTAAACTGATAAGCAACTTCGAGAAAGTCTCAGGATACAAAATCAATGTGCAGAAATCACAAGCACTCCTATACACCAATAACAGACTAACAGAGAGCCAAATCATGAGCAAACTCCCATTCACAATTGCTACAAAGAGAATAAAATACCTAGGAATACAACTAGCAAAGAATGAAAAGGATCTCTTCAAGGAGAACTACAAACCACTGCTCAAGGAAATAAGAGAGGACACAAACAGATGGAGAAACATTCCATGATCATGGTTAGGAAGAATCAATATCGTGAAAATGGCCATACTGCCCAAAGTAATTTATAGATTCAATGCAATCCCCATCTAGCTACCAATGACCTTCTTCAAAGAACTGGAAGAAACCACGTCAAACTTCATATGGAACCAAAAGAGAGCCCATGTAGTCAAGACAATCCTAGGTGAAAAGAACAAAGCCAGAGGCATCACACTACCTGACTTCAAACTATACTACAAGGCTACAGTAATCAAAACAGCATGGTACCAGCACCAAAACAGAGATATAGACCAAAGAAACAGACCAGAGGCCTCAGAGGCAACACCACACATCTACAACCATCTGATCTTTGGCAAACCGGACAAAAGCAATGGGGAAAGGATTCCCTGTTTCATAAATGGTTTTGGGGAAACTGACTAGCAATGTGCAGAAAGCAGACATCAGACCCCTTCCTGACACCTTACACTAAAATTAACTCCAGTTGGATTAAAGACTTAAACATAAGACCTAACACCATAAACACCCTAGAAGAAAACCTAGGCAAAACCATTCAAGACATAGTCATAGGCAAGGACTTCATGACTAAAACACCAAAAGCATTGGCAACAAAAGCCAAAATAGACAAATGGGATCTAATTAAACTCCAAAGCTTCTGTACAGCAAAAGAAACAATCATTAGAGTGAACCAGCAACCAACAGAATGGGAAAAAAATTTTGTAATCTACCCATCGGACAAAGGGCTAATATCCAGAATCTACAAAGAACTAAAACAGATTCACAAGAAAAAAACAAACCCATCCAAAAGTTGGCAAATGATATGAACAGACACTTTTTAAAAGAAGACATATATGAGGCCAAACAAACATATGAAAAAATGCTCAGCATCCCTGGTTATTAGAGAAATGCAAATCAAAACCACCTTGAGATACCACCTCACGCCTGTTAGAATGGCAATCATTAAAAAATCTGGAGACAACAGATGCTGGAGAGGATGTGGAGAAATAGGAACACTTCTACACTGTTGGTGGGAGTGTAAACTAGTTTAACCATTGTGGAAGACAGTGTGGGGCTTCCTTGAGGACCTAGAAATAGAAATTCCATTTGACCCAGCAATCCCATTACTGAGTGTATACTCAAAAGATTATAACCATTCTATTATAAAGACACATGCACACGTATGTCCATAGTGGCACTGTTTACAATAGCAAAGACCTGGAACCAACCCAAAATGCCCATCAATGATAGACTGGACAAGGAAAATGTGGCACATATATGCCATGGAATACTATGCAGCCATAAAAAACAATGAGTTCATGTCCTTTGTAGGGACATGGATGAATCTGGAAACCATCATTGTCAGCAAACTGACACAAGAACAGAAAATCAAACACTGCATGTTCTTACTCATAGGTGGATGTTGAACAATGAGAACACATGGACACAGGGAGGGGAACATCACACACTGGGGCCTGTTGTGGGGGGCCAAGCAAGGGAAAGCAGGAGTTGGGGAGGTTTGGGAGGGATAACATGGGGAGAATTGCCAGATGTAGGTTATGGGGGGATGGAGGCAGCAAACCACATTGCCATGTGTGTACCTATGCAGCAATCCTGCATGATCTGCACATGTACCCCAGAACCTAAAGTATAATAAAATTAAAAAAAAAAATTAAAAAAAAGAAATTTTATAATCCTCAAGTTATTATTGAACATTTTATTTGTATAACTACATAGAATTTATATACATATAATCCACAGATTTTATATATCCAGCTAGATACATTGATAGTTACAGGTAATTATAGAACATTTTAAAGCCTTAAAAACATTAATTTGCAATGTTAACGTTGCATCATTTGGATCCCCAATGCATGCCATTTACAATGATCACTTTTGGCACCAGCTCTCTAAAGATTCACATTCATGAATCTCAGACCATATATTCATGCCTTTTGGTAGCTATCCCAGGAAATAAATAATACATGCCTCAATTTCTGTGGAAGGAAGGAGGGAGGCAATAAAGAAAGGAAAGAAGAAAGGAAGTACAAAGCAAACACTCTAAACTGGCTATTCAAGTAAACAATACGTTCATATTTTAATGATAATCAACCATTTATTAGTAAATAATAATACAGCCTGTATATGACAGGTATGTAGTATATTTAATAGCTATTCTAAATAATTAAAATATCAAGGGTTCTATCACATTATCTTATATCATGTTATATTAGCTGTACCTGTACAAAATGTTGTTACACTCACTATTTGTAACAATAAACCATATCAATTCATTAAAAACTGGTAGTGAGGTTAGGGACGGTGGCTCATGCTTATAATCCCAGCACTTTGGGAGGCCAAGGCAGGTGGATCATCTGAGTTCAGGTGTTCAAGACCAGCTGGGCAACATGGTGAAACCCCATCTCTACAAAAATACAAAAATTTAGCCAGGCATGATGGCAGGCACCTGTAATCCCAACGACTTTGGGGGCTGTGGTGGTATAATTGCTTAATCCTGGGAGGCAGAGGTTGCAGTGAGCCGATACTGCTACTGCATTCCAGCCTGGGCAACAGAGTGAGATTATGTCTCAAACAAACAAACAAACAAACAAACAAAAAAAAAAAAAAACTGGTAGTGAACTGAAAATAACAACCAAATGCTGGACATTACACTAGAAATGTCAAGATATTTATGTTTCTTTCACTATGGGTGTGACCTGTTTCTGATTTGGACTTTGAACAGAAAATATATATTTCATAAACAATTTTAAAATTGCTCCCTCAGTCCACAAGCCAATGCCCACCACAATTGCAGCACAATTCAGGAGGGTGCTGAAGACCCTCCAGAATTAATGCAATGAGAGAAAAAAAAAACGAAACAAAACTTTGATACCGAATGCTCAGAAAGGCAATGAGCTACAGAGTCACACAGTCATCTTTAAACCCCTGCCTAAATAAAGATGATAAATCCTTGAGACAATAAGTGAGCCTTCCAGCCCACAAAGCACATGCCACATTGCAAACAAAAGTCCAGGCTCTCCTTTCTCACTGTCATTTATGCCACGCAGCATTTCTGACGCACAGCAGGTCCTCAGTAAACATTGTGCAATAATATAAATGAATTTGTACGTTTGATTTAAATTCAGCCAGAGAAGAGATAGCTCATGTTTCTTCAGCATTTTCTCTAAACCCTTAGTGAGGTAATACGTTTTGTAGTATGCATTGCAGATTTTTCATTGTAAAATGTAAGTTGAGTCATGTTTAAGAAAATTTGGGGGTTTTCTAAAGTCAACATATAAAGTCCAATATCAAAAAAACATGTTTTTGTATGCCTATAACTTATAAATCATATTATTATAGTTAAATTCCAATTCTGAAAGTGGACACAAAAAAAGTAAAGTGCACCTCTTATAATTATGTTCAATTATGGCTTCTTTCTAACTGGCGTAGGTCCATGTTACACATAATAAGATCCCATGTACGTTTTCAGCCATTCAAACCCAGGCAGCTAGCTTTGGGTTTGTAATTTTTAAATATCTTTATCAGAAAGTTGCTGGAACTGTTCTAGTTCTATGACATACTTTCCCAACTGACTTTAGAAGTGACATCTCCATTTCCTTTTATTTGTATCTCTGAAACTACTGCCTCAATGCTTTCTGATTTTATACCTGCATAATACAATTCCTGATTTGCCTGTCACATTTTGGCAAACAACTGCCTCCACATCTCCCTGGATACCGGCTTTATCAAGCCTCCAGATTCATTTCAACCAAACCACCTCTGCATGGAATTTTCCAACAACTCTGAACTCCCAAGCAACCAGGTGTTCTCCCTCACTCGATCTGTTTGCACCTGATCCGGGCTTGACAAACATCACCATCCAGCAGTGGCTTATATCCGTCATGAGGTTTTTCAAACATCAGTCCTTCAATTATTTCCTTCACAAGTTTTGCTCCATCTGTGTATGACTTGCTGTGTTATAATTATGACTTTATTGTATAACAGATACTCTATGATAAAAGGGATGCATTATTTTGTTCTGCTAGCCACTGTATGTGCAGAGATGACAATACTAATTATCATGTACTGCTCACTCAGGAAACAATGTTGAATAAGCAAGTGAACAGATGAAGATATGACTAGGTGAAATCTTTTAAGGTTATGCAGTACAAACAAAGAAATATTATTAAATTTTATTTTTATTCTGTTGCCTTCTGTAGGATCTGTCTTAGAGATCTGTCCCCTCTTTGTTATGAAGGGAGATTTGCAAGTAATAAACAAAGGTAACATGCTACTAGTAAACTAAATTGGGATTGTCTCTCTCTCTCTCTCTCTCTCTCTCTGTCTCTCTCTCTTTCTCAGCTCTTTGCTACTCTGTTTCCAGAGCCAGGGGATCAATTACCTTGCAGAGAGTTTTTGAGAAATGCTGAATCTCAGACTCCATCTCAGACTTAATGCAGAATCCATGGTTTAAAAAGATACCAAGTGATTCAAATGCCCATTGGATCTGACAGGCTCTGTCCTCCATGTAATCAGAAAGAGTAAAAAGAGAATTGAAAGAGATAATATGTTTCTCACTATGTAACCCAGCATTACTTAATTCTAAATGAGTGCTAATAGAACTTTTTGCAGTGATAGAAATATTCTATACCTACTCTGAATAATAGCCATGTGGGGCTATTTATCACTTTAAAGGGGACTAATATAAATAAGAAACTAAATTTTAATTTTGTTTAAGTTTTGTTTAAATTTACTTTTAATTTGTCAACCAGGCCAATGGTTATTATGTTGGAGAGCGTGAGTCTATTTGATCAAAACAGCTAAACACTGAAGAACACTTGTATGCTGATTTAAAGATGGAGGATGCATCAATGGGGGATGACATGATAAGAATAAGAATTGAATCTATGAAAACCTCAGGAAAATAAGCCTGTGCATTCAAATTATTATGTCATACATTTTACAAATGAGTTAAGACACTAATAATAATACTTCAAAATAATAAATGGCAAAGGCTGCTACCTACGTAGAGTTCAGAAAATGAAAACAACCATTAGGTGCTGCTCTCCTTCATGCCCCATTAAAATGATAAAAAATAAATAAAATTAAATTAAATAAAAAAATAAAAATGAGACTTGGAAGAAACAAGAAAAACAACAATTTTAAATGCTGGAAAGCTGCAAAATAAGTGGTAACTGACAGTGTCTCCTAAATGTTGAATTCTACACAGCAACAGTGGAGAAATTTGGGAGTTAAAAGAATTTGTACATCAGATGCTTTATTAGAAACAAGGCTGATGATACTTAGCTCTCTGAAAATAGTGCTAAAGAAGAGATTGTAAGTATGTTTGAAAAACATACGTAAGAAGTACGCACATAGATCTCAATAGTTGCTCCCTCATTCTACTCAGTTAGGGGACTGTCTTCCACTCCCTTCCTGTCCTTACCCCTCATTGCCCACATATGCCTCAAAAGAAGGCTAAGGGTTCATTATCTTAAAAGGGGAAAAAGTGTCTTGGACATTAGCTTTAGCTGACGAAGGGGTCCCAGCTTAATTCTGAAACAGAAGAATTAAGATGAATTTACTTTCTAAAAGTTAAATCTGTACCAGTTTCCTGTACTCAGCACCCAGGACTCCAACAACTAGGTTTATATCCCAAACTCATAAAATAGAAGTCTTTTCTGGATAGTTGGATCAGCCAATAGAAAAACAAAAATAAAAACAAATAAAAACACAAATGAACACTAAAATCAGAAGATACAGTGAGAGAATGTTCAAGAAGGTAAAGTAAGACAAATACATGGAAAGTAAGAGCCAAAAGATAAGAAAAGTCAAAGAAAATATCTGAATAATAGTTCCAGAAAAGACAAAAAATGAGACATAGAAAAGCCATCAATGACATCATTTCCACTTTATTCCTTAAAAACAAAGACATGGATTTCCAGATTTGTATGTCTTGCTAAGTGTCCTGTGTGATGGATGAGAATAGACACAGCAATATTCAAGACTGATAATTTCCAAATATGAGGGATCTGCCTCTGTTGTCTCTTCTCTTTCTCTATTAGACAATTATAACTACTGTCTGCGCTGCTGATTTCCTGCCCTAAATTCTGCTGATAAACTTCGTGTTACATTTTTCTCCTTGTAAAAATGTTTTTCTGGCGGTGATTGGGTTCTTTTCCATTGTATCATGCAGGATCTCAAGAAGCTTACCTACCATGCATTCTGTTGTAGGAAGCAATTAGTGAAATATGCTCCACCAAAACAAGGAAGTAAATCAATGCAGAAGAAGATCAGAAGTTACAGGAAAAAAAAAAAATGGAGAGAATACAAGAGAAATGTAGAAGGAATAGTAAGGAGATGATTATCAAAATACCACCACTGGGTGTTGGAATTCTTGAGAGTAATCAAACCAGATTGAAACTAGTCAGAAAAGACTAAGGAAGATGTCTTCAAGACTATAAAATTGGGCTGGCCCAGTAGCTAATTATTTCTGTAATCTAAGCACTTTGAGAGGCTTATATGAGAGGATCACTTGCGGCCATGAGTTCAAGACCAGCTCCAGCAGCATAGAGAGACCCTGTCTCTACAAAATAAATAAATAAAAATTAAAAACTAGCCAGGCAAGGTAGCATTTGCCTGTAGTCAGGAGGCTGAGACAAGGGTATCACTTGAGCCCCAGAACAGCCTGCAATGAGCTATGATTACACCACTACACTCCTTTGGTATGACAGTGCCATACCAAAGTATGACAGTGTGAAGGAA
>NW_016107350.1:2306919-2309083 GCF_001604975.1 Cebus imitator | reverse complement strand
GAAAGAAAGAGAAAGAAAAAGAAAGAGAAAGACAGAAGAAAGAAAGAAAGAAAGAAAGAAAGAAAGAAAGAAAGAAAGAAAGAAAGAAAGAAAGAAAGAGGAAAGAAAGAAAGAAAGAAAGAAAGAAAGAAAGAAAGAAAGAAAAAGAAAGAAAGAAAGAAAGAAAGAAAGAAAAGAAGGAAGGAAGAAAGAAAAAGAAAGAAAGAAAGGAAGGAAGGAAAGTTATAAAACTGAGAAAATAGCGAATATATTGAGATGTGGTTTACACTATTGCAGCGTGAAATTGCAGATGCATTAACATTAAGTACATGGGAAACTCCCCCCAAATAACCATAAAGCTTAAAATGTATTAAATTGAGGGAAACCAAGGTAATGTGCAGGAAAGAAAGAGGAATCACATGGCTCAGCTATAAAAGCATTTGCATAGCCATTGAAATATATACTTTGGATGTCAGTCACTACTTGTCCTTTAGGGATAGGGAGTAAATAGAAAAAATTATCAAAAATAATTTTAAGTGGGTACCATTGAGCACAGGAAATGTGTGCAGTGAAGCAGGAAGAGAGCAGCTAGCTTTTACAGGAGATGGCTTTGTTTTGTAGCCTTATAAACTGTTGTTCTCAAAGTTGTGTCTTTAAAACTCAAACTATAAAACATAGAAATGACAAAACAAGATAAAAACTAAATTTTAAAATTACAAAGAGATGGGAGAACCCCTCCAATTGTGACAATACCTTAATTTCAGTAGAAACTTTTGACTGAACACTTGGTAGGCAGACTCTTGGGCACTGGAAATACAATAGTAAATAAAACAGACAAAAATCACTGTCTTTGCAGTTTGTCTTTTCCTCAATGATACATCGGAAAATGTGAAACTACATCTGCCCTGTAATTTTCTAACTTCAGGTTTTAGAACTTTTGCAACAGACTGCAATTACCAGGCTCTGGCCACCTATTGAGTCCCTTATCTGATCACTCTCTCTCAGACCCACAATTCCAGCCAACATCTCTCCTTAAAGTTTTTGTGTTCTCTGTTTTCCTGGACTAGAAAAATTCTTCCCACAGATATCCCAATTGTCTCATTCATTCTAGTTTTGAGTCAATTACCATCCGGGCAGAAAGACCTCATCAATTACTATCTTTAAAGTGCCTATGGTTGCTCTTTTTCCCTCTCCCCTTTCACTGCTTTATTTCTGCTTATTGCACTGAAAACCCTGGATGTGATTTGCATTTATTTGAACATATGTTTATTGTCAGTATTTTTCTGACAGAAGCTGACATATAATAGCAATAACTTTCTTCTGTTTGCTTCTAAATTCATGGTGTCTAGAACAGTGTCTGGTTAATAGCAGCCACTCAATACTTACATTTAGAATAAAAGAAGGAAGAATATAAAGGAGACAGACAATAGATAGACATAACACATTAAAATAAATCCATGATATTTTACTATAAGCACCTATTTATATTTATAAAGTTATTTTACCTCCTAATCATTAAGGTCTAATTATTTTTAAAGATGAATATTTTAGGTAGTGTTAGCTATAACGGTGGTCAAGAATAGATTAGTTTCTTGAACTAGGATATTTTCCAAATGTGAATACAATTACTTGAAGCAGACAGGTCAGGGTCTTTCATGACTTCAGTCATTTCTTTTAGGGTTCGTGATATATTTATTCATTGAGCAGATTTTTGTTTTTATATCTTAAGTAAAAGTGAAATTTGCAATGTTCTAGATCCAACATACTGAGATTTGACACATTCTTTAGAATATAGCAACACCTTATTAGCTTCCGTATAACAAATAGGCACAGAAAAGAAATATCTAGACAACTCTGAAATTCTTCTTGCCACATTACTCTTAAGGGAAGAAAAAGGTGTTAAGAGGTGCTGAATAATAATCATAGATAAGTCACTTTCTGACACTGTTGTCTTGCATGATTAACTGCATATAAGCCTTCAGATGGTCTTTGCTAGCTTTTCAACGCCCAAAAGGAGATATTAATTTTAGTTGTAGTTGTTTGCTTTTAAAAATCAGAATTTAGGCAACTTTCTTTTTTTTTTTTTTCTTTTTTTTTCCCATTTATTTATTTTATTGCATTTTAGGTTTTGGGGTACATGTGAAGAACATGCAAAATTGTTGCATAGGAACACACATGGCAGTTT
>NW_016107350.1:2264542-2301874 GCF_001604975.1 Cebus imitator | reverse complement strand
GGCAGGTACTTTTAGGTCTGCTGCAGCAGAACTCATAAACTGCTTTTTGTTCCCAGGTGCTCTGTCCCAGGGATTTAGGGCTTTATTTATGAGTTTCCGTTATGCTGCCGCCTTCTTTTTTTTTTTTTCTTTCCTTTAGGCCTGCCCTGCCCAGCAAGGAGGCAGCCTAGTCACTGTCGGCCTATGGCAGCTTTGCTGAGCTGCTGTGGGCTCCGCCCCGCTGCTGAGTGAACTTCCCTGCAGTCCTGTTTACATGGGTGTAGTTAGAACTGCTTTGGCGATGGTGGCCCGCCTCTCTTGGGGCGGAGTCTCTGCTGTGGCGGGTTGCCTTGGCAACAGCGGGCTGCCTCAGCGATGGCGGGTTGCCTTGGCAACGGCGGGCTGCCTCGGTAATGGCGGACGACCCTCCCCCACAGAGCTGGACCCTCCCGGGTTCAGCTGCGCTTGCTGTGAAGCTCTCAATCCAGAGTTTCTGGTTGCTGTTCTTTTGTGGGGGTGGGACCAGCCGAGCCTGATCGCCTGGCTCCCTGCCTCAGAGCCTTTTTTAAGTTGGTGTTCCAGTCGCCTGTTGAAGAGGCGCCGGGTGTGTTTGTTTTCTCCTGTGGCCACTCACTGCGCTGGCTTAAACAGTGGCACTGAGGTTTGTGGCGCTTTTTTTTTCTTTTTTTTGCCCTGGAATCTACTGTCCTGGTTCTCTGCTCAGTCCCCTTTTTGAACCAGCGTACGGGCGAATTCCCGTGGCTCCAATCGCCAGCCTAGAGGGCCCCCGGACCAGTGTATTTTGTACGGGAACCGCGGCTCCAGGGCGCCGACAAAGCAGCCGCGCGGGGCAAAGCAGCGGCGCTGGCTGAAACAGCCGTGCTGGCGACCGTGGAGCACCTCTGCCCGGGAATTTCCTAGTCTGTGGGCAATAAAAACACGGCGTCCACTCACCCTCTGCGCTTTCACTGGGAGCTGCAATCCTGAGCTGTTCCTAAATGGCCATCTTGGATCGTCCCCCCATTTAGGCAACTTTCTTAGAACTTTGGGACCAGACACCATTTGTGAATCTGCAGGTACATCCAGCCACGTTCTTCTAGGCTGCATGCAACACTCCTGAGCTGCTACAACCAGTTTTCTTCTGATACCCTGCCCTCTGCAGCTGCCACCTGCCACTACTCACAAATACGAAGTCAGAAATCATAGTCAAGTGCAGTGACTCCTGCCTGTACTCTCAGCACTTTGGGAGGCTGAGGAGGGTGGATCATGAGGTCAGGAGTTCAGGACCAGCTTGGTCAATATGGTGAAACTCTGTCTCTACTAAAAATACAAAAATTAGCCAAGCATGGTGGCAGGCACCTGTAATCCCAGCTGCTCGGGAGGCTGAGGCAGAGAAATGCTTGAACCCAGGAGGCAGAGGTTGCAGTGAGCTGAGATCACGCCACTGCACCCCAGGCTTGGCAACAGAGCAAGACTCCATTTCAAAAAAAAAAAGAAATTAGAAATTATACTATTTTTAGATTACTTATCTATTTACCTGTAGAGACAAAGCCTCTCTTTCTTGCCCCAGCTGGTCTGGACCTCCCGGCCTCAGAAGATCCTCCAACCTAAGCTTCCCAATGTGCTGGGGTGACAGGCCTGAACCACTCCGCCCAGGCAATAGTTTCGTCTTGGTAGAGCCCAGCTTCTGTGAAAATCAGCAGTGACTGTGCTAAACCAGCTATTACAAAAGACAGTCTCAGTCTTAATAGAAATACAAGCTACTGCAATACTGTTGCTTACTGGGGAGACTGATCACATAGACACTGGCAATATCCCCACATGCATTAGAAAACCCGGGGTGCTGCCGATCTGCAGTGCTGCTGCCAGTTCCAAGATAATAATGGGAAAGAAGGGCTAAAAAATATAGGGTCAAATGGGGAAGAGTTAGACTGAGAAACTTTCCGCCAAAGATCTCCCTCCTGTGAACTGGGAGTGGGCGGCAGCACAAAGCCAGTGACCCAGTTGGGAACAGAAAGGAGACTGGGGGATAATTTTCTCACTAACCTTAAGAGCCGTGGGTAGGATTTTAAGCAGAGACTATCTGGGAAACTGCAAAGCAAGCACATGCAATACAATGTGCTCCTATGTTGGCACAGGGAGGGGACTGCAGGTGGGCACGGGGATACTCTGTATCATGCAATGGAAGCCTGATGGAAACAGTTTTAGACAAGCGTATGATTGCCACAAGGAATTCGAAGTTGAAAGTAAAATATGATTAGTCTGTGTCTGGGAGTTCCTGTCCCAGCTCTATCCCAGGAGCTAAGCAAAGAAGGCCCAGTTGCACACATCCTTCCAAAATCCTAGCGTCACCTCTAGGGCAGGATATTGGTAGAAATGGGAGTTCGGATACAATGTCTGCTGCTCTATCTGGCTTGGAGTCTCATTTTCACATTTAGTAGCAGATTCCAGTGTCTCTCCCTTAAAGAAAAGGAAAGATTATCTGCCCAGACTTGGTCTACCCTAATACACTGAACACCCAGAATGATGTCACTTTCTCACTGTCCCTCAATTTTCTCTGTTTTCAAACGGACACCCTAAAAACGGTCTTATGAGATTCAAGGGAGTTTATACACGCCTTCAGCTCAGAAGAATGCCCAGCACACTGCAACTGATCCAGCTATGTGAAAGTGGTAACTATTACCTATTCCGTACACTGACACGTTGAGAAAACGCACAATTTCTTTATGCCGCTCTGATGATGGCCTTTATGCTATTTAGGTTGAGGAAAGGTAATGATAAAAGTCTGCAAAGCTGAAAGGTTCTCTTTATTTTACTGAATAAAGAGGTAGTTGGTTAACAGTATAATTACAGCTGTGGCAATAAGGAAAGGAGAAGAAAGGTTAGTGTGGCTGCCAGAGCAATTGGGAATTTGGAGAGGGGCTGGGGCAGGAGAGTCACTTGAACCCTGGAGGCGGAGTTTGCAGTGAGCCCAGATCGTTCCGCTGCCCTCCAGGCTGGGCGACAGAGCAAGGCAACACCTCAAAGACAAAACAAAACAAAACAAAAATACATCCAAACTCATTTTAAAAACAACAATAGGCAATTATTCTCATACTCTGGGTCCTGCTGACAAGCTGGGCTCTTTTGAGGGGTCGTATTTCCATCTATGAGTCCAGTTGGGCTTGGCCGTTCTGCATGAGTTAAGCCAAGATCTTGTCCATTTGTCTTCATTCTGGGGTTGAAGTTGATATTAAGTATCTTTATTTTCTCCAGAAGCTGTCTTCAAGGAAGTACCTTGAAGAGTACCTTAGAAAACCTGGGGTGCTGCAGATTTGCAATGCTGCTGCCGATTAGAAGATAATAACGGGAAAGTAGGGTTAAAAAATAGACCCAAATAGGGAAAAGCTAAACTGAGAAGCTTTCTGCCAAAGACTTCCTGCCTGTGAACTGGGGGTGGGCAGTAGCACAAAGCCAAAGTGACCCAGCTGGGAACAGAAAGGAGAATGGGGGATAATTTTCTCACTAACCTTAAGAGTAGTGGGTAGGATAGAAGTGGGGACTATCTGGGAAACTGCAAAGCAAGCACATAAAATACAACTTGCTCCTATGTCTACAGACAGATAAAAATAAAAATACACTGAACACACACATTTCAAGCCTCTGTTTGGGTCACGTCTCTTAATATCTCATGGACCGAAGCAAGTCAAATCATCAAATCCCACATCAGAAAGCAGAGAGGCACTTCCGGGTACAGCAGGAGAACTGACAATGTCACCTATGAAAGGGCACAAATGCAGGAAGGGGGCTGCTCATCTTCCATAGAGTGTCACTCTGCCCTCTCCTCTGTCTCTTGACAGTTCCCTAGAAAAGGCAGTTATTTTTCTTCAGACTTTCAGAATCAGATTTTGGTGGTGTTTGCTCACTCAATGTAAATGGTGGTAAGATCTTTCCCAAGTTGAGAGCATGGCACAAATGAGAGTGTAAAAAAAATGTTTACTTATTTGAATTTTCCCAGGATTTCTCTGATTTAACAGAGTTCTAGAGTTCAGTGTTTGAGAATTCTTTTTTTTTCCTTTGCTTGTATCTCTTATTTTATTACTGTCCTCTTATAACAAGTAGACCAAACTGAAACATTAAAGAAAAGCCCCCCTTCCATTGTTTAATAATTTAGACTGCACCTGTCTGCACATCCCACAGCCCAAGCTTCTAGACAAGCCCTTATGCCATTAATCCAGTGTCTTCTGTTCCCGTGTCTGTCTACCAAATCCGGGAGTTGTGGTAACTCCAATAATGATTATTAACAATGTTGAAGGCTCCATTGATACCTCTGTGACTATGTCATAATTATGCTTGTTTTTTAGCCCTTTTGTTTTAATGCCCAGTAGGACATGCACTATGCCAGGGTCTACCTCAAACCCTTGCCAGCAGCCTCTACTGAGATGCATGCAGGTAAATCTGAACTATCTCCAAGAAAACAGAAACAGGGAATTTTGTGAACTTTTAATTTGGCATACAATTTTGTATTGTGCAGTAGTGAGAAATGTAATGAGTTTTCACCTATTACAACTAGAATAAAAAAGTAAATAGGCAGGCATAATAAAGTACTGATTCTCACAACTCTCTGAATTTCTCAAACCAGCTACTGTACCTTTCACCATCTACATAACAATGATGATAACAAAAATACTAATAAAGTTTGGAGCCAGTAATATGTTTTCAATACTTTATTTTCATGCATAAATACAAGTAATAATGCAAAACAAACATTGTAAAAATCTAAAACAATTTTAGGTTGACTTCCTTAGAGAGACATGTGTAAATCCAAAAACGGGCAAGAGAGAATTTCAGAATAAAGGACAATTTAGCTATATAAAAAGAAGGCATGGCTTTGTCCTGATATTTTTGCATTTTGTCACTCACTGATAACATCATCATGGACTGGAACCTACAAACCAATACCTTAAAGATCTGTACCTATAACCCATCGTTTCAAGAGCTACTTGATTGGCATGGAATTCCAAATGTTATGGAGGCCAAATTGAAATTTCCTTTGGTCACAGAGAGAAAATAGCTGTTTTTGACATGGAACTAGAGGGTTCCAGTTGAGAAACATCTATGCTCCTCAGCTATTCTCCTATCTACAGGAGTTTGCTTAGCAGTCACTCCCCATTTAACGCTCAAGCCACCGCTTATCGAAATGAGTTGCCATGTGGAAAATATGTATGTATTTGCAAACAGAGCATCCCACATGCATTATTCAGAACTCCTCTGGCAAAAACAAGTGATGGAAAATCAACTCAAACTGCCTTAAGGGGGAAAGGGACTTTATTGACTCACATAACAAAAAAGTCAACAACAGCCTGGCATCAAGCACATCAAATTCAGAGGCTCCGAGGATGTCATCGGGACCCATGCTTTTGATCTCAGAGCTGTTTTCATGTGTGGTGCCTCATTTCTTAGACAGTGACGCTGCACCTGCCAGCAGCTTCAGGTTTACGTGTTTTCTCTCAGCCACTTTGAAAGAAAGAAATTGTCCCTTTCTTGCAAGATCGCACCAATGTAAGTCCTATAATTGGAACGCATTGGCTAGGAAGAGTTTAGCATGAGTCTCGTGGCATCCCTGTATTTGCAATGGATTGGCCAAATCTGCTTTACCTTAGGAGTTGATGCTGCTGTGACCCACAGCAAAAGAAGTGGGAAAATGTAAAGGAGAGGTATTTTCCAAGAGAAAAGTCAAATTTATTTATTTATTTTTTTAATCAAAAGAATCAGTAGAAGATGCTGGAATGCTAGGGAGGCCAAAACACAGATTCCACCACACCAAGAAACCTCATTCCATACACCACTCGCTTAGCTTTATCTGTAACAAAAACCACCCCCTCTTCTGTGCTAGGAAGAAGTGATTGATAGTCCCTACGTGTTTGCGCTTCCAGTAGCCTCAATAACTCAGATCCCAGAGGGTAAGGGAGCTAGAGGACTCAACAATACACACCCAATTAGCAACTTCTGTCTCTGGAATCAAAAACATCCAGTGATGTTTTTGAAGGCCTGAGCCCTGTTAAGTGAAACTGCCTAATAATAAACTTGGTAGTGTTTCAAAGAAATTATTTTGCAAAGTTAATTTATAAGAAATAAAAATAATATATGCGCTGTCTTCCTCAATGAAATTATTGAATTCACTGTCTTAAAAAGGCCCCAGACAGAGATAGCGGCTGTTTCTCTTCATTGACGGCCATTATGTTACTTATCTAAGCTTAACAAGTTCTTACTTAGAGAAACCCTGAGCTTCTCATTAAAGGCATTACCTAAATTGTGATATATGGAAGAAGTAACAAATCCCAATACAGTCTATAAAAATCAAATCATTCTCAGACTATAGAGGTCAGACTCATTGCTTATTTTTAAGTATTTGCTAGAATTCTTCTCATTTTTGATCACTTTTGGTTTTGCTTTCTATTATTGATGACTTTTACTTAAGATTTAGTTAGAGAACTAAAAGGTGAAGAGCTACTATGTGAAATAATACTGTAATATTATTGATACTGGTTTTTATTTACTATTATTATGAAGAAGATACCATACATGAAATATATTTTAGGAGATACAGATGAATGATTAAACATTATTAAAGTCATATAGAAATTACATTCTCTGTGAGTTTCCTTAAAAGAATTCATAAAATATTATTGAAATGTATGAACTAAGGATGTAAAACATTTTAACCTTGACAGAGTTTATTATAAACATCAGTTATGATTGTATTTCTTGAGGAATACATGCATGTATGTGTGTGTTCTTTAGTTTCCACAGCTTGAAAAATAGGAGTCAAATTATTTTATATAAAATTTATATAAAATTCTATGTAACATCAAAAATTAATTCTCATATGTAGCACATTCAGATTTTATTTTTAAGCTTAATTAAACTTTAAATTCTTTTTCTTGTTTTCACATGAAAAAGTTTATAATGTTCGTGATTGTATTACATTTGTTTGGGATGTGATGTTCATATTATGTAAGTGGAACCACTTTATTCCAGTTTCAAAATCATGACAAATATTGCTTGAGGAAACTTGGAAGCTTATCAAGAGAAACGAGTTAGGGCAGTTTCTTGTTGTTTTGTTGTTGTTTGTTTTACAGTTCTCATTGTAAAAATCAGAAGAGGAAAAGGGAGAAGGACTATTTCTAATATTTTTTAAAATTAGTTGCTAGACATTCTAAGATAAAATTAAGAATCAAACTGTGTGATTTTGAGATGGCCAGTTTTGACACTTTTGACCCTAGCCAATAGTAGGTAAAATGAATATGATATTTAACACCAGAAACAGAGTGTGCTTTCTGAATGAAAACAAAATCAGAAACAGAACGGAAATGGACTGGAAAATTGTTAAGCAACATTTTTTTTTCCCAAAGGACTTACATAACTCTTAAATCTTATTCATCACCTTCACATTCAGTCAGGTCACTTCAAAAATTCCTTACATAACAGGACTTTAAATGGAACTCTTGCTTTCTCAGGAGAGAAAGACTGAAGTCTAAGGCTGAGAATAAAAGATGTCAAACTCCTTACGTTTACTTACTTATTTATTTATTTACTTGATATGAATTCTCACCCTGTCGCCCAGGCTGAAGGCAGTGGCATGATCTCGGCTCACTGCAACATCTGCCTCCTGGGTTTATGCCATTCTCCTGCCTCAGCCTCCCTAGTAGCTGGGATTACAAGCGCACGCCACCATACCTGGATAATTTTTTGTATCTTTAGTAGAGATGGGGTTTCACCATGTTGGCCAGGCTGGTCTTAAACTCCTAACCTCATGATCCACCTGCCTTGGCCTCCCAAAGTGCGGGGATTACAGGCATGAGTCACCACACCCAGCCAGTCTTATAAAGGTCATCAGCCACTCAATGGAGGTTTGCCCAAGGATAATCCAAAACCAGTCAGCCACACATGATCCAGCAGCCACTCCAGGTTATCTGAAGAAAAAATATTCCTGGGCATGCCAGTAGGAAGGACGCTTTTAAGGCAGCAGCTGTTAACTTTGACTATACAGTAGAATCATTCAAGATGCCCAGGCCACACCCAAAACATGACATCCCAATTCTGGGCATGGGGCACAGGCATTGGCAATTTTTGAGGCTCCCAAGCGATCCCATGTGCAGATTGGTGCCGCACGCCAGCCCTTCTTTGTCTCACCATGACCCTCAAGCCAACTGAAAGGCTTTGGGAAGGTTGGGGAAGATTACTGTATTGAGGAACTTGAAGTTCAGAGAGTTCAGCACTTAAACCACACCTGAAAAAATGTTAAAGGCAACAGGACCAGAAAAGGGGCCTGGAGAGGGATTGGAGGGAAAGGCATAGACGAAGGCAGCTCTACGACCACTAAGTGCAAGGTAAAGACACAGCCACTGCCCAGGAGCCTGGTGCTGGTCTTCTAAAATGGAGCTGTCCTTCAGCTGTTTTCAAGAGATTTTATTTATGAAGAATGTCTACACATAGAGACTATGTGAGTGAAATTCATTAAAGCCAGCACTAACAAAATGAAGCCTTGCCTGGACCAAAGAATGAGCCAAAATGCCTACTGGGGTATCTCCCAGGAGCCCATGGAGAGGCATTCCTTGGACTCTTTATTAGCTGCATCCAGAGAGCATCAGTCAAAATTATGATCACATGCTCCCTTAAAACTTGGCCTTTTTTCTTCAATCCACCCACGACTCACTTCTGGCCCAGCTTTGGAGGGACTAGAAGCAGATGTCAGTTAGTAGGGGAGGAGAAAGGGTGTTTGGTGGGGTGAGGAAGACTGCGGTAGTAAATCATATTTCTCCTACTTTCTCCAAGCTGGCTGCCAATAGGCCTAATCTGCCAAGAGAAAAAAAAATGGAAAAAAATGAAAATGAAGTTTTGACAATGGGAAACTTTGGAATTCCACAAATAAGATTCATTTGATCTGCTGAAATTGTAATGCAAAGAAGAATTTTCCAGTGTAGCTTATTTGAAGACATTGGAGTGGAAACAAAAGTTTTCCCTAATTTTGACCTTATTGAGTCCAACTCATTCAATAAACACAAAATTTACCTTAAGTTCCTACTTACCAGATACTATAGCACCAACTGCTAAATTTATAGGAGACAAAAATAATTTTATGTATGTGGCTATATGGCTTGTCTATCTAAATTCCCTAAAGATAGAATACTTACATAATTGTAATCATTATTATTATTATATTATAATTGATGTGTTGTCTTAGGGCCAAGTTTCACTCAAGACTGACACTTATAGATGTTCAAAAATATGTATTGAATAGGTGAAGAAATAAGAAAATATGCAAGCATGAATCAGATCCATTGGCACACAGGAAACAATCACTTTTTATTATAAGGTAATATGATACCCACTTTGTTGTGTACATATTTTTGCTGATTAAAAGTACTAAGTCCTTGTTTTCTACCCCTCCCTCTGGGTCTTATAGTTTTGTTTTGCCTCCCCCAATCCTTATATTGTCCACTTCTTTCAATACATAAACACATACAACACAAATGATCACAACAAAAGTAGCTGGGATTGGGTGGATGAAGTGTAAGTTGTCTTTCTTCCTCCTGCTGTTTCCTTGAGACCTCCCCCTACATACCCTACCCCATTACCCTACACCACTACTCACTTTACCCATCCCAAGTAAGGGTTGTGCTCCTCCACTGGTAGGCTTGGTATTCTGGGAAGGAAGAACGACAGCAGGGGTTGTGACCCAGTCTATCACTACTGATGGATAAAGCTGTCTAAACCTGGCATTTCAAATTCAAAACGCTTACTATCCGCGTGTGTAATCTCCACTCTGCAGTACCAATCTTATCAGAAATGAATGTAGTCATGTGATCTCCAAATGCCTTACTCCTGTGTCTATTCTTAACTTGCTCCACAGTTAGGTCACGAGAGAGGGTCACTCACTGTGTTCCTTTCTTACAATTTATCTTTGCCTTCCTTCTTATCTAATGGGTCAAACCTTACAGTTCGCTTCCTGAGGTGGTTGTTGTTGTTGTTGTTGTTGTTTTTCCCCCCGCATGCTTTCCTTCTTCTCTACATACTATTAATAACCATGAGTTGTTATTCTGCTACATCTGATTTCTCATTTTGAATGTAAATACACTCTTTGACTCCAGCTCCTACTAATATGTAGCCTGTGGATCAACCCATGCTATAAAATACGATCACATTTACCTTTTCAGAAGACAGATTCTAATTATGTTACTTTTTGCTGAAAATCTCCTAGGACTACTGGTTGCTTTTAGGAAAAGCAATAACTTTTCAGGTCCTTCCCAGGCTGAATTCACTTCCCTTTCTAGGTTTCTGCTTTGGTTCATTGTCTCCACACCGGCCAATCCTAGCCTAGCAAGGCAGACCTCTCCTGCCCCATTTCTCACATTCTCTCTGCATTTCTCAGTCTTTGTCGTACTAATCATACAGCTAAAATGTACGATACTTTTAAAAGAAATATTCATTTCAACCACACATCCAACATGGAATTTGGTGTGATGATTAATTTTTATGTCAGAACTTTGCTAAGGTACCCAGGTATTTAAAATCTAATTGAGGTGTTGCTATGAAGATATTTTATAGATGTGGTTAACATTCACCATCAGTTGACTTTAAGTAAAGGAGATTTTCTTCAATAATGTGGGTGGCTTTATCCAATCAGTTCAAGTTATAAGAGCAAAAATCAAGCTTTCCTGGTAAGAAAGAAAATTGGCCTAAAAGCTGCAGAATCAACTCCTGCCTGAGTTTTCAGCCTCCTGGTTTACACGATAGATTTCAGACTTGCCAGTCCCATAATTATATGAGCCAGTTTAATAAAATCTCTCTCCCATCTCTCCCTCTTTGTATGGATATGTATGTACGTACATATATATACATACACATATTATGTATGTATATATACATAAAATGCATGATAATTATGACCTGTAGATATATTTCTGTCAAAACCGTGTTTGATTCAATCGGTTCTCCTCTGTGTTCCTGAAAATTGTTGCCTGCTCCTCAATTAAACCATCCATTATTCCTGCCTACAGTTTGTTACTGTCTTGACTTTCAACCTTACTGGATATGGAGTAATTAGTATCCTCTTACTGTGCTTTGTATGTAGAAGATGACAGCAAATATTCTATTGGAGAGAAAAGCAAAAAGGATTCAATCATTTCTACTCAGATTTTTCACGTCAAAAGCCCCTTCAGTGTGGATTTCTTACAAAGAATTGATAGCGTCTATGCCATATTAGGAGACTATTATGTTTGACCAGGTTTGTAGTTCTTTCTGATATCGAAAGGACTCAACATGAAACACTGAGAAACTATACTTTCAAAGTGTGAAACAGGGCTGGGCACAATGTCTCACGCCTTTAATACCAGCACTTTGGGAGGCTGAGGCAGGAAGGTCACTTGGACCCAGGAGTTTGAGATAGGTCTGGAAAACATAGTGAGACTTCCATCTCTCCCAAAAACTAAAATATTAGCTGGCCATGGTGGTGCATACCTGTAGTCCCACTACAGGGGCCTACTTGGTAGGCTGAGGTGAGAGGATTGCTTGTGCCCAGGAGGTCAAGGCTGCCGTGAGCTGTGATCATTCTAATGCACTCCAGCCTGGTTCACAGAGCAAGACCCTGTCTCAACACAAAACAAAACAAAACAACAACAAAAACCCACAATGTATGAAACAATGTCTCTTGCCTTCTAATTAATATATGTATAATATTTCATATATGTGTGATTAATGTTAAAATAAATTGATTTATAAAATAAGCTATACTAACAACAGTAGGATTTTGATTCTGCACAAAACGTACAGTTACTGAAGAAAAATTTGTGAATTAAGCACCCAGACAGAATCTTGTTTACTTTTACATGCTATGTAAACGCTCTTTAATTTTTCTTTCCTAGAAGATGCACGTATATAATTTCTCTGAAATTTTCTAAAACTCCAAAATGATCACAAGCAAAGAAATGTAATGTTTCATTTGAAAAAAAAAATAATTGTGATGATTATTGTAGTGGCTTAAATATGTCGAGACTCAGAAGACAACTACCCTAAAATGAAGGCCTCAGATCTAATAGTTTGTCTTTTACCTTCTTCTGTCCGTCTCTCTGTCCCATTCTTTCCCAAGGTTAGCCATAGAAACTAGAATCTATTTTCCCTATGATTAATCATAGAAACCAGAACCCAGCCAGTTGTGGTGGCTCATGTCTGTAATCCCAGCACTTTGGGAGGCCGAAGCCAGTAGATCACATGAGGTCAAGAGTTTGAGACCAGCTTGGCCAACAAGGTAAAACCCCGTCCCTACTAAAAATACAAAAATTAGCCCAGTGTGGTGACACACGCCTATAATTCCAGCTTCTTGGGAGGCTGAGGGTCAAGAATCGCTTGAACCCAGGAGGTAAAGGCTGCAGTGAGTAGAGATCATGACACTACATTCCAGCCTGGGTGATAGAGTGAGACTCTGCCTGGGGAACAAACAAAAAGAATCCAGAACCCCTTTTCCCCAAAGTCAGCCATAAAACCTAGAAATATTACTCAGTTTTTTTCTCTGCCTTTTTGTGCAAAAACCAACCATAAAGAAATTACCTCACCTACTTGACTTGTCTGTAGGTCCTAAGACCCTCACGCCAGAGAGGGCCCAGCCTTATGCCTAGAAAGTAGGTATGCTGCTGAGAAAGGCCAGGAAGAACCTAGAAGGACTGGCCTTGCTGGGGTTCCCCAGTGTCTATTCAGACCCTTTTTGTCCAATCACATGTCTACAAGGCTGTCTACACTTTGTTGAACCTAAGCAGACAATTTCTTCTGTATCTTTGGATCTTTGTTATGAAGACTCTTGTGTTTACACAAATACCTTTGTTTGCCTGTTCTCCATTGCTTTGCCTTTTGCGGGTTGATATTTGGTGAAAATTCACAGAGCCAAACTTTTGGCTCCTACAAAGGTATGCATATATTATAATTTTTATACAATTGTAGATGTTCTATGAATGTCATATTTTCATTTCCTCCTTCATGAACCACTTCTTTTGCGAGCCATCATGTAAGGATGAGAATCTACTCAAGTATGAATCTCAGACATACAAAGGATAATATCCTGAGGTTTCTCTTAATATTAAATTTCTGATTTTTTTTTTTTGAAAATTGTTTCAGGCTTTTGGAAAGAATCTTAAGACTTATTTCAATGTGGGTAGAAGTAGAAAATTATTAAAAGTAGTCTTCTTTGCATCATAATAAAATGAAAGATAAATTATTCATATTTTTTCTTTTTTTCTTTTTTAAAAAAGTAATTTATACATGCAAAACTCATTTGTTCCTCTAGAACTAGTATTTCCCTTAAAAAGTTATATACTTATTTTTAGAAAGTCTTAGTAATGACATCTTTATTACTAATATAGGAATTAGGAAAATAAATTGCATGTCAAAATAATATGTAATGGAATAGTGCTACTATTCTCTTATCATTTTCTGAACTTAATATTTGTCAGAGGAAGGAAAAATAAAACAAACAGGTGAGTAAATATAAGAATAGACCTGTGCCTTTAATTTAGACATTTCTAGTAGATGTATAATGCTGGAAGAGCTTACGAAAGAAAGCGATTATGATTTTAAAATGGAAGTAGTGATTCCTTTTTAGGTAATTTCTCATCCTACCTTTTTATTTCATAGCAGCTAAACATTGTGAGAAGACCACTCTTTCTTTCTTTAGCATACAACCCAGAATCTGCTTGATTAGCTATAGTGGTTTAGTCAAATTATCCAAGGCTAGCACAATTCAGTCGGAAAATTTCTAACTTTACTCCTTCTCTCTTCTTTGACAGTTGGTGAGCGTTGCACACAGTGACTATTCTAAACAGAGATGTGCTGTCAGCCTCATTCCATGAGAAAACAAAGAAATAACAACAATAACAACAAAACTAGCAGCCATTTAGATTAGCCAAATAAGGTTGAGGTAGCTCAACCATTATAAACAACCCTTAGCCTCAATTAGGACATGCAAGAATCAAATACTAAATAAAAAGTATATATATATATTTCCATTTACATTTGTTTTATAAATTATTGAAGAAATTATTTATGGGAGACCAAAATATGCCATTCCAAAATATGAAGGATTGTTGAGCTGAAAACAAGAAGAAGCAGATACAGGAATGCTCTCTGCTTTTCCTCTGTTTGCCTAGAAGCAAGATATGGATTTAGGAAGATAAAAGGCATCTTCCCCTCTCTCTACCAGGGAGAACAAAGCTTGATCACTAAAGGCAACTTTAGATGTTTATCCGCTGGCCATTTACTAGCCTGTGCTGAGTTGCTGCCTGGAGAGAATTAACGTTCTTTTCCTTTGTCTTGCACTTCTGTAAACATTTACTGTTTTTTGTTGAAGATGCTATATAAGCTGGAATTCCATGCCACCTCTTTGATAACTAGTCATCCTCTTGGTTTTTCCCATGTATATAAAAAATATATATGTTAATTAACTACTATTTGTTTTCCTCTTGTTAATCTATATTTTGTAACGGAGGTCCATTCTGAGTAAGAACTTATATGGGTTATTATCTTTCCCCTACATATACGGTAAATATCTGTTGAGCCCCTGCTGTACTCAATATATTAAGTCCTATAGAAAAGATTTTATTTCTTTTTGCATCTACTATTTAAAACCCATGTGTCAGTTAGCTTGAAAATACTGTCTCATCTAATTCTTTAATGGACAATTGTGAGAAAGTTATTTTACCTACATTTTACATATAAAGAAGTTCAAGTTAAGAGAGATTTTACATAATTTCCCCAAGATCGTAGAGCTAGCAAGAAACCAAACAAGACTGAAATGCAGATTTGTGCAATAAGGAAACCCACGTGGACTTCCTCCCAACAATGCCAAGAGCTTGCAGGTTCATTGTGAAGAAAATATAATACAAGATTAAAAAGCAGTGTTCTAAGAGAGACATAATAGAGGCATTTATTTGTCATTGGAAGAGTCAAGATCCTGGCTTAGCTCTACTTGTGAAGAGTGTTTTTTAAGGCATATCTATTTTCATCATAAGACCTAAATCATCTGCTTAGAACATCTCTATCAAGCCCCAAAGTGGGGGTAACACAAACTAGCCAAATATAATCTGTAATCTGTGATAATGTATCTATATATTACATGCCAGAAGATTAATTTCAGTTCTTGAAGTGGCTCCAAAATTTTTGATGTTGAGACCTGCGTGGTGGCTCACACCTGTAATTCCAGCACTGTGGCAGGCTGAGTTGGGGGGGATCACCTGAGGTCGGGGGTTTGAGACCAGTCTGATCAACATGGAGAAACCCTGTCTCTACTAAAAATACAAAATTAGCCAGGCATGGTGGCTCATGCCTATAATCACAGCTACTTGGGAGGCTGAAGCAGGAGAAACGCTTGACCCTGGGAGGTGGAGGTTGCAGTGACCCAATATCATGTCATTGCACTCCAGTGTGGGCAACGAGATCAAAACTCCGTCTCAAAAAAAAAAAAAAAAAAAAAAAAAAAAAAAAAAAAAAAAAAAAAAAAAAAAAAAAAAATATATATATATATATATATATATATATGATCTTCATTGACTGAGACAAATAAACCACAAATAAAAAGGAAGAAAAGAAAATTTTTCAAAGCCATTTTCAGTGTTAACCCTCTTTTTCAACTGTAATGGTAATGAAAGAGCTTGCTGATGTTCTACATTGTATCTGGAGATCAGTTTTAGAAGGAAAGAGGCAATCATATTTCAAATGTTGGAATTCAATGTGAAAGAGTGCTTTATACAAATATTTTTGTTTGATTTTTAACTTTACTTTTCATGCTGTTGGGGATGCTCATTGATTGTAGTAGCAGTTTCATTATTGTTACATGAATGGATGCAATGAGCATCACATTAGAAAAGTGGATGTTGGAAATGGATTTATAGCTTTGGGAAAAATCCACACGGAGACAATGGATAACTCAGCAAGGCTAGTTTTAATTCCCACACGAAGGGTGCAATTTGTCAGTAGTCTTACCACGAGAGCACGCCTGAGCAAAGGCGACAGGGACATTTATAACTTTCATAACCCGACGCGATCAACTACTGCTGTGTCCAGCTTCCATTGGCCAGGACAAGACCTCACATTCTATGCTTGACTCGACTGGCTAAAAATCTGAAAACTTTCTAAAGAACTAAAGGCAGAGGAGAACAAAGGAAAAGGAGAAGTAACTTGAGGAATTCTTAGAGAAAGATAACATTTGCAAGTAAGAAAGGGGAATAAGCTAGGACCTAAGGCTTGCCTGGGTTTGTCCAGGCACGTCAGGGCAAATATCTAGATTAAAGTTGAAGAACTAAGAACACGGGATGCACTTATTTCTTTATGATGACTAACAGCTACTTTAAGATTATTAGCAAAAGCTTTACAGTAAATTAACCTTTGAAGAAACTATTATTTATTTGTAATGAACTAAGAAGAAAGCTTTGAAGAGGAATCTTTTATTTATTCTTATTTCATACAGTAGGGCACTGGTTGTTTTTATTATCAAAGTAGGGAAATAAACAATAAACAATAAAAATGGCTTGATTACAGTGTTATTTGCAAGCTACTGCAGCTCTGAAGTGGTCATTAGGTCAAAATTACCAGTTAAAATCACTTAATCTTTCTTTGACAATTTCAAGATGTTGCTGTTACATTCTTAGCTCTTCAGGGAGTTTTTGTTTATGTTTACCTTTATGCCTATAAATTGCAATTACTTTCAGCACTAGACATGGAGAGAAAATCATTTAGTCTAGTGTATCTTTATTTTTTATACAACAAAACAAACAAGTGTACTCTGATTTGGGAATGGGCAAAATAGAGTGCTGAATGTACTTTCAACGAAATGCTGAAGCAGCCTATAGGACATGGAACAGTTTGGCTAGGCTATTTTAAACAACTATAGAAATACAAGTGAATTTACAGAAAAAAGATAGTAATGCAAATATTTCTTATCCATAGAAATGCAAATTATTTATGGTTAGCGGAATACTATTGATTATTTCCCTGTGGAAGGACCTGATTTTCAAGTTCATTTTAACATTGCTTCACTGCATATAAATCAATGCTTCTTTGCTTTCTCCTTTATATCAGTTGTAACATCTTACTGGTTCCCTCTTCAAGATTAAGATATATCAAATCTTTAACTCATGTACTTTTTAGCTTTACATTAAAGTCACAATGTGACTTTTTTGTTAAAAATGGTCCTTTAATATCTTTAAGATGCATTTTTCTATATAGGATGAAAATAAATATGATTGCTAATAATATATATACACAATGCTATTTTTAAAAGACATTTCAAGTGTTTCACTGTTCCTTAAAAATGCTTACAAAATTAGTATTTTTAATGGTTTTATTATTAATTACAGCATACTGAAAATAAAATACTTATTTTAATCCAGTATCCAATATGCATTTAACTGTGCATTGTAATTAAAATAATTTCAATTTCTCAGTAAGCTAATTCCTATTCAGATATTACCATTATGTTCTTCTATTCCAAATCACACTTGCTTCTAAAAATCTTTTTTTTTTTTTTTCCGGGCAAAGCATTTCTATTGGTCCATTCTCATGCTGCTGCTAATAAAGATGTACCAGAGACTAGTTAATTTATAAAGAAATGTTAATTGGCTCACAGTTCAGCACGGCTGGAGAGGCCTCAGGAAATTTACAATCATGGCAAAAGGCAAAGGGGAAAAAAGATACCTTCTTCACAAGGTGGAGGAAAGAAGCACAAGCAGTGGAAATGCTAGAGGCTTACAAAACCGGCAGCTCTCTGAGACCCACTCATTATCACAAGACCCGGATGGGGAAACTGCCTCCATGATTCAACTACCTCAGCTCCCTGAGACTCACTCATTACAAGAACACCATGGGGGAAACTGCCCCCATTCTTCAGTTGCCTCCACCTGCTCCCACCCTTGACACACCGTGATTATGGGGATTACAATTCAAGTTGAGATGTGAGTGGGAACACAGCGCCAAACCATCCATTTGGAAACATTTTTGGTATAAATGATACCATCATATTGTCATACATCTAAATTCAGATGGGAAATGCATAATTATTCAAATTAACATTTGTATAAATTCTATTCTTGCTATTTTCTCATCAATAACATATATTCTATATACTTTTCAGTTTTACAAAGTCATATTGACAGAGATACATCTAAATTAGATGCTTGAAAAGTAAAATTTTCAACTTGTTGCCTACAAGTAATGCAAATTTCACTTGATTGCTCCTTTTAAAAGTCAAATTCGACTAAAATACCATTGAACCAATATGAAAACTGATATAAATACAGATGGACTGATAATAACTGCAATGTCTCAAAGTATTTACAAATTTAAAAAGATGCTGTTGTCTGGTCAAAGCTCATTTATTTTCAGATGTAGAGATGAATTTATTCTAAGTGACTTTCATTTACAAAATAACAATGTTTTATACAGCTGAGCCATTTTCCCATTCAGTTCTCGCTTGCTACTGCTTATGATGAAATGCTGAAATGTTTGATCAAATTTGCTTAGATAATTTATTGTATTATAAAATATTATTTACCAAAACTCAAAGATTCAAATAGATAATTTAGTCGTAACCCTCCCCACCTTTTTTTCCTTTACCCACTAGGAAATTTAAACTTTTTTATTGAATGTAAAACTCAACATGTTAATGTTTCAATTCCACTTAGGAAATGCTACTATTTCATAAGCTGCCTATTCACCCTCCACTTCTTTCATGCGAATTCTTCTTCCCTTCTCTCAAAAACATTACAGTATTTGGTTTGCAGCCTGTCCTTAGAAATGTGCAATATTTATCCTGACCATTAGATGTCACCAATCTCTTTGTAAGAGCAGTTTAGATAGACTTGATTCCCAGAGAAACAGACTGATAAATACATAATTTATTAAATCTAAAAGTCAACACTATCTGTGAAGAATCATTTAGATGCATTAAAAATTTATTTAATATTTTATTTACTATTTAAAGATAATTATAAGCCTGCCATGAGGATTCAGCATTGACAAGCCTTCTCACTGTCGGAGCTTGACGTAGAGTTCTAATGTCAATGATGCTGAATGACTTCCCTTCAAATATTTAAGAAAGGAAATAATTTCCACAGTTACCACTCTCTTGATACTCCCAGTGATAATATTAATAAAAATATCATACCTGTTTTGTACGAAATAAATGAGAAAATAATGAATATAATTAATTCATTTTACTTTGTTTCTTATTTCACTTTTAGTAATATTATGACATGCATTATTTTAAATATATGATTATGGATAGAGATAAAAGATATTCATTCACCCATTCAGTCTCTAATTTATTCACTGCTACAACAAATCTGTATAGAGACCAACAATATCCAGGCATTATTTTAGACAATTGGGATACATCCATGAATAAAGCAAAGCAGACAGATGACCCAGCCTTGATGAGACCTCATGCTAGCAGACATGTAAACCACTTTATCAATTACAAAAAATAGGAGGACTTGAACAGAAAAAGAATGGCTTGCCTATATAGTCAGATATCTTGGCTCCATCAGAAGCTTCAGATGCACGTAAGTTACTTTGAATAACTCTGGAATTTCCTATCAATAATTTTCAGGGCCAATATAGACATTTTGTGACTTGGCATAAGAAATCATTCAGAAAAACAACGTGACATCTTACGATGCTGTTGTCATAAAATTGAGGTTCTGCAGTACATTCCCTCTCACAATTTCATTTCATTTTTCTGAAACTTCAACAACCCAAAAGCATTTAGGAAAGTAACTGGGTGAAACAGGAATAGTAGTGAGGCAAAGAAAGAAGGATTATGAATGTTTAGGTAGTCAAATCTGCTTCTGTAAAAGAAAACCTCCTCTGCAGCAGATGCTTGGAAACCGCAGATTTTTTTTCTTAATTCTACATCTGCTGCTCACATTTTAGGAAGTAGTTACATACAGAAAAACCTTTTCCTCTAAAGCACTGAAATTGTCATCCCTCTTCTGTGTCTGTCCTTGAGGGACATGAAATTGATCAATGCATTTGTGGAGGACTTTGTTCTTAGGAAATGTGAGGATAAAGAAGAGAAATAAAAAAGACACGGGCATGATGTTGTCCCACATTTTAGAAGCAGAAGCACAGAATTATATGGCTTTCAGTGACACAATCCGAAATTTTTTAAGCCTTAGAATCATAAATGAGGTCAATGTATTTATGCTAAGCATCATGTATATACTTATCAGTGTCAAGCTATGCTTAGCGAGGATGGTCGTGAGTCTTCTCCATCTGGTCCTGAAACTAATCTGTTTAGTTTATTCCCACGAGGAAGTAGATTTGCTCTTTTTTTTCAATTTAACTTAGTTCCTTTTAAAACAAGTTTTTTCTGTCTATCTTTATTTGCTACTGATGGATGCTCTATTCTTTCTAACCCAAACTCTGTAGGGCTTGAGTCAAACATTAGCACCCATTACCATCCCATCTGTACAACTCCTTTTTGAATTCACAAAAGCAGCCTGAGTCACAGCAACATTTACTAGGGTCAGTCCAATCACCAGATGAAAAAGAAAGATAGTCCTTTCTGTTGTCTCATGCCTTTTTCTCTCTTAGATATGACGAGAAAGAATCTGCCACTACTAATTTCCTTCTGTGCAGTATGAGCTGAAGCTTTGTCTATTTGTGCATTCTACTGACTTGAAAATGAACAGTCTATCTCAGAAACCTTGGGGCCATCAGGAGAGACATGGAAGGCTATTCAAAACTTTTCTGTGTTAAACTTCTGGCCTTCCCATCCTTTGTCATCTGTTAATTTTAACATGTCCATTTCTTTGCATTGCCTCAAACTATCTAACTCACTGTTGAAGCTTCAAAGTGTTTCTTAACAGAAAAAATCTCTTCATACAACTGCCTCACTAGTTATAGTAACTTCTTTTACCATGAAGGTGTCCAGCACTGACGGCTTTGTCAAATAAGACAGAGAAGTCACTGTGATTTCCACGCCCTGAGTAACCACTGATTTACTATATTCGGTATCATTGCCCATAGTTCTGAAATAGCTTACACAAAATCCTCAAGCTGCAAACTCTTCAGAATAATTTATTTGTTTATTTCACTCTTTGTACACAGGAACATATTCATGAAAGATTATCACAGAATTTCAGAGTACAGCATTATCTAAGAAGCATCTAAGAACCAGTGAATAAGTTTATGTTACAAGAAGACTGTTAGGAAAAAATGAGAAATCTCATTTAGAATAAATTCAGATGAACCTTGCTACTCAAAGGCTAAAATTATTTCCTTTCCAGGAATGCTGAATTATGGGTCATCAAACCTACATCTGCTTACCAAAAAAAGACTATTGAACGTGCAATAAATATACTGGCCTCTAAACTTTCTCATAATATATTGTCAAGAATTCTTGATTATACATGAGGTCAATTTTCTCTTGCAAGAAAGTTTTCAGGTAAAGATAGATGATATGAATATCATTCAAATTGAATAATATCATCTACAAGGCTCATACAGACATACATATGTAGACAGAGATATGGTTTACCAGAAAAAATAAATCTTTCTTTGCATGCAGAACAATTACCTGCAATTCACCCTATTCCCTTGTTTTTCTTTTTTAAAAATCCACTTATGTGCTTCCAGAGAGACTAAGAAATAGAAAAGATTGCTTGGATTTCTCTATCAGGATAATGTTACCTTTTCTATGCCAATAAAAGTTTGATAATTATCTCACCAATATCTTGTCTTTATCATACTCTTTCTTTTAAGTTAAACCAGGCTTATAATAAACACAAGAATAAAAAGAAGAATATATATATATATATATATATATATATACACACGCGCACACACACACACACAAGTGCTTCTCTCTACATATATATATATACACATATATATATACACACATATATATATACACATATATATATATACACACAGACATATATATATATATATATATATATATATGGATTTTAGATCCGTTTTTTTAAAATCACCATTGACAGGAGTAAACCAAAATTTCTCTTTTGCAGATTGAAGACATAGGATAAATTATTGGAACATGATATACTACTAGCATTTATGATATGTTGGCTGCATATTGTCTTCACAGTGGAGAAAGTTAAGAGCTGTGGATTGTCAAAGAAGAATTAGTGAACTGTCTCCTTCCTCTCGGCACCAATTCACTTTTTCCACTTAAAGTAATCAATGCACAAACTGTAAAAACACCACTAATGCAATTGCTGCCTCAAACTTGAAAATAGAAAAACTAAAAGTAGTTATAATTATAGCAACCATGTACCTTTTTCCTGTGAGTTGTGAGAGAAACAGTAAGGTAGTAAGAATAAATAAAGGTGAAGATGATGTGTTTAAATTACTAGCTGTGGCTGGGCGCAGTGACTCACACCCATTATCCCAGCACTTTGGGAGGCCAAGGCAGGAGAATCACTTGAGGTCAGGAGTTCAAGACCAGCCTGGACAGCATGGCGAAACACTGTCTCTACTAAAAATACAAACATTACCCAGGCATGGTGTCAGGCACCTGTAATCTCAGCTACTTGGGAGGCTGAGGCAAGAGAACCATTGGAACCCAGGAGGCAGAGATTTCAGTGAACTAAGATCACACCATTGTAATCCAGCCTGGGCAACAATAGTGAAATGGAATCTCAATAAGTAACCAAATAAATAAATTACTAGCTGCGCACTGGTTATCTTCAATCCTGTCTAAGTTCTAGTAAGTCTCAAAACTTAAACTGGTGAAATGACTTTGACTTGTCCCACTGTTGTCCTTAACCCTTATTATGTTTTCCTTTTAAGGTTGTTATTTCAGAAATCTGAAAGACAGCTTATTTCGATATCATGCTACTGTTGGACAATGTAAGAATTTACTAACTTTCTCTTATTATATTTGATTATATATTTGAGGTGATAAGAAAATTTTGCTTAGAACCCTTACTATCTACAATTATTTAAATGTGGTCAATTTTTATAGAGAATTTACTGAGGCTGTCCTCAGAACTGTCCATTGATTTTAGAAATAACTATATTATTTGAAATTAGACCATAGACAAATCATATGGTAATATATACCTGACATATAGCATATGCCAGTATATATCTTCCTGGGGAATACAACATATTTAATTTGATGCAGAATTCAGATACCATTTTCTCTTCATGACAAAACTGAAAACAAAGTGCAAATAACAAAACTAAGAGAAAAAATTAACACACACACACACAAATCCCGGCTACAGAGTTACTACAGCAGTAAAGATTGGAAGATCAAATTCTGCATATTTCTGAGGCAAGATCCACATTGCTTTACTCTATGTGGAATCTTCCTACAAATCATAATCCATCTTTACAGGCTTTTCCCTTGTGAAAAGAAGACAATTTAAAAAACATCATGAATATATGCAACAGTGACTTAAAGGAAACTGCTTTCCAAGTCCTCCCTAAAACATTTCTGAAATATTTGACTAAGTGGACCCTTCATCATGTAAATCAATGAATAGAAAATGAGATAAGCCTCTGATTATAATTGACACAAACATACCGATGTGATGTGACTTGTGCCTATCCTATTGACTCTTGGATTTTTTAGGTTGTGAGTACTTTTTCATCAAAATCCACAGAATTTTTTTGATAATGTGCTACCTATGTTCCAAATTAAAAGATGTTACATTTTAATAGAAGCCACTACCAACAAGTAAAGTAATACTATCAGTTATAAAAAATATTTTCACATATTTATTATTTGTAACTAATTTGGTTATTTTTCATTTTGCTCTTTCTGTGTATATGTTTTACAGTCCTTAGGCTAAAGTTTAGACCTAAGAAGTGTATCCATAATTTCTGTTGGGTATATGCAATAATTGATACATTTTATATTACTGGACATTTTTTCTACGTAGAATGCTTAATTAATAAGAGTGAGTATATGCACATGGTGTGCCCCACAGCAGTGGACAAAACAAGCTAGGAGCTGGGTTTAGGACAATAGGACAATGGAACGCATACTGTTATATCCTACTGACTTTCCCTTTCATTTTCTTGGATATGAATTATGACTCCCATAATATGCTTTTGGTAAAAAAAAAAAAAAAAGAAAAGAAATGATTTCTGGCATCTTGTGGGGGAGGATCTGAAGAGGTTTTAAATTATATTTTGTCATGAAAATACACATCTTGTCATCTTTCTTTGGATGTTAGAATCTTTCATCTTGCTTAAGTTCAGATTGATCTGTAACCTTTTTTGAAAAAAATCATGTGTCAGGCACTTTGATGTGTTGTGCATATTTTTGCTCAGGAAGCTATAGGTTTTCTGGCAGACCATAACTGAGAAATGCAATTGAATTTTATAAACTATCCACTGACCTTGGGATAGTGTGGAAGTGCCCTGGGAATCAGACTGTCCTACTTTGGGCTGCCCTGAGCATTTCAATGACATAATTATTGACTTCGTTTAAATTCTGCAGATGAGGTTTACATAAACAAGATGACCTTCCCCATTTCCTAGACATTGGTGGACACTTTCTGGAGGTACAGTGACTTGTTGGCTAGAATCAGTGAATATCTTAATTTAGTCTTTGTGTCTCTCTCTGTCTCTCTCTTCTCTGTCTCTGTCTCTCTTTCTCTCTCTCTCTCAATTTTACTAATATACAAATATCTTTTGGAAAACACCATTCCAACCACCAGTTTGACTGGCACCTATGAATGTGCCAGCCTTATGACTTGAGAAACAGGTGAAATTAACTCTTGAGAGCAGGACTATAAACAGAAAGCATTTTATTACTTCCCCAAATTAAGTACCCTCCATAAAGCAAGATTTAATATCCCTTGTTCTATGGGGGAGAGAGGAGGAAAGAAAAAGATTTGCTGGAATGATGGCTTTGAAGAAGAAAAAATTAAGAGAGTAATATCTGAGTGAAGGGGTTGACTTTCACCTGTAGGAGCGGTAGTGAAGGTAGAGTGTATGCATATAGAAGTGTGTCCAAGAGAGATGATGCATAGGATGGTCTCTCCTGGTTACTGTTATTTTCACTATAAAAAACGAAGTGGATTAGTTGAAAGAAATCATGGAGAAGGAGTTGGTGAAGGTTTGAGGAAATAGCATATGAGAAAAGGAACATTTTTAAGATTTTCTAGGCTAGCAGCTGACTAAATGAATGAGGGAAATTTCTTGGGATAACTAAGCAGCATATGGGACCACTTGCAGTTTGTGGTCATGGCAAACAAGTCACCATGACTGTATTTCCATCAGCCACAGTACACTGTCATGTGGCGCGTGTGGAGTAAGTAGACAGGTGGATTTAGCCAGGGCTGGTATATCATCAAGTAGTTAAGAAACAAAATGTAAAGTTCCATGCAAGACAGTGAAATAACAATTAATCATGACATTTAAGATGGGTAAGTAGGAATGTAAATGGGGGAGATGGAAGAGATTAAAAGTGAAAAATATTATCATAAATCAGGCCGGGTGCAGTAGCTCGCCCCTGTAATCCAAACACTTTGGGAGGTCCACGTGGGCAAATCACTTGAGCTTGAGTTTGAGAACAGCCTGGGCAACATGGCAAAACCCTGTCTCTACTAAAAACACAAAACATTAGCTGAGCATGATGATGGCGCATGACGGTAGTCCCAGCTACTCGAGAGGCGGAGGCAGGAGAATCACTTGAACCCCAGGTTGCAGTCAGCTGAGATTATGTCATTGCAGTCCAGCCTTGGTGACAGAGCAAGATTCTATCTCCAAAAAAAGAAAACAAAAATGTTATAATAAATTAATAATAGTTTTTATTGTGTGGGGGGAGGAGTAAATTATTAAATTATTAGAATCTGATTACTAGAGGGAAAGGACTGAAAAGATTGTGATCAGGGATTCAGATGCTTGCAATTGAGATTTGACAGTCTACAGTTATTGGTAATAAGAATGATGGTGAAAACATTTGACTATGACTATGGTCATCTGTCATCTTTATAGATATTGAAATCACCAAGGATTATGACATAGGTTGTCCTAGAGAGAGACCTACAGTGGGCTTCAAGGTAAAGTTTCCAGGATTTTCAGAGGCTTTAGCGAGGACCGAAGAAAAATGATCCAGAATTGACAATAAGGAAAATGAAACACACTCATTCTCACCTTCAGTGTTTTCCTAGCATGGACTTGGAGAAAAATCAGCCACTTACTATTTGGTGGAAAGCAATGTTGTCATGCAAGACTCCAGTGCTGGTTAGAGCAAGGAGATGAATGAGCGAGAAGAGACTGAGAACATTCAAGGTTTTGCTTCTGATGGATTGCATGTTCCAGTGCACACTCTGGACAATGTCATGAGTTAGAAAAGGATGAGTGATGGAAACAGAAAATATGCAGGGCTATATGAAGATATGAGGATTAGAGTTTATCAGCCATTTGTGCCACTGTTTTTATTTTTAAGTATGCCCATTTTTTTGAATATTCTATCATGAGTTTTTTAAATGTTGTATTTTATATATACTAGTTATTAACAACTTTGCATACTTACAATTGGCATACTGTATTTCCTTGCCAAGGAACTGAGTAATGCTGCCAGATATTTTACCGTTTTAATGTAATTGTATGATTTTTTTGGCTAATCCCCAAAATGGAAAAAAACTATATTCCGTTTTGTATTTTTGGTAATTTGTAGCATTTGTTGTATAAATTACTCTTTCAATTTAATATTATTTCTTTGAAAGAACACATACTCTTGGGTCTTTAATCATTCCTGATTGCCCTTCTACATTCTTTGCTCATCCATAAATGATGGCATGGATCATATAAGACCAGCCAGAATTCACCCTTCCTGCACAGATTTTTGGGATGGAAGAGAGAAAAAGGAGATTTATGGTAATGAGAGTACTACTAGGAAATTAAGGGGAAGTGGGAGGCCAAAGATATATTCCAAAATTGGGCTGTAGGAAAGTGTTCTATATTAGCAGTCCCCAATGTTTTTGGCACCAGGGACCAGTTTCCTGGAAGATGATTTTTCCACCGATGGTGGGTGGAGGGATATGGTTCCAGGATGATTCAAGCACATTACATTTAATGTGATCTTCATTTCTACTATTATTACATTTTAATACTTAATGAAATAATTATACAACTCACTACATAGAATCAGTGGGATCCCTGAGCTTGTTTTCCTGAAACTAGATAGTCCCTTCTGGGGTAATGGGAGACAGTGACAGATCACCAGGCATTAGATTCTCGAAAAGGAGTGTGCAACCTAGATCCCTGGCATGCTCAGCCCACAATGGCGTTCATGTTTTTATGAGAATCTAATGCCACCACCGATCTGACAGGAGGCAGAGCTCAGGTGGCAATGCAAGATACTGGGGTCTTGCTTTGTAGCTCAGGTTGGAATCAGTGGTGTGATCTTGGCTTACTGCAGCCTCGACCTCCCCAAGCTCAGGTGACCTCCTCACCTCAGCCTCCCAAGTAGCTGGGACTACAGGTGTGTGTCACCACACCTGGCTACCTTTCATATTTTTTTGTAGAGACTGAGTTTACTATGTTGCCCAGGATGGTCTAGAACTCCTGGACTCAAGTGGTTCTCTAGCCTTAGCCTCCTAAAGTTCTGGGATTATTGGCATGAGCCACAGTGCCCAGCAATAAAGTATTTTGAAAGACAAGAAAACTGAACAATTTGCTGCAGATATATGTCCTCCTGGGCAAAAATGACAGATAATACTGCTCTCATATACCCTAGAAAATCCCACAACCCAAAATGCCCTCTGGAAATTCTACCACGGTTCATTCATTTTGCCTATCAGATAGTTTCTGAAGGACATCACAACTCCGTTTACTGATATTTTGGTGTTAGTTACTATGCAGTCAGAAACTGTGCTTTACCAGTTAGCTAGTAACATAGTAAAATACATAATCATGATTTAGTAGAGACAGTGTCTCAAATCACAGATTTCATGAGTGAAGAATGGACAAGGAGGACGGGCTTCAGGGAGCCGTGAAAGCGATGAGTGCTTATGTTTGGAGCAAGAAAGAGGGTCTTGAAAAAGCTTGATTAGTAATTCTGAAACAGTGCTGCCATGTTTAAGTGCTTGACTCATGCCAGATTGCAGCACCACTGTTTGCTAGTCAGGACTGTGAAGGAAATTTTATTATTATTATTATTATTAAATCAAAGTTTGAAATACAGAGAGTGATGCATGTTATGTGGAAGTTTTTATACAAAGTGTAATCATTAGTAATACAAGATCCAGAATCGCCAGGAACAATATTTCCCATCATGCCTTTTGGTTAATTCTTGTCCTAGGTCACATTATTCTAGCTTGCAAGATATACAATAGGATTGTCCTGATTATAAACTATTTCTTGAGAAATTAGCACACTGCCTCTTTGTAAACGCTCAACAAATGTTGGCCATTATTATTAGGCTATTAACTCCCAGCCCTGCTATATTCCTTCTGGCATGCTGCTGGAACATTTTATTACTTCTTCAAGCCTCAGTTTCCTCATCTGTAGAATAAGAATATAGCATAGTATAGGTGTATGAGAAAGATGTAACATACAGTTTTTGGGATTAATGAAATAATTTATAGATCAACAACTTTGTATAATAAGAACATATAAAATTTTTGATAATTATGGTTTAAGTAATTGTCATTACCATCATTTTTATTATAAAAATACCTCTAATTAGCTATGCTTAGTATGCTAGACCCAAATTATTGGATTATTGAATCACATCCCATAACTAATTGCCTAAAAGGATTTGGGAAGGATTTAGGAAGATCATGTGGAGCTGGGGAAAATAGGTACGTGCCAAAATGTCTTGAGCTTTATGCATATAAAGTGCTCTAAGTGTTAATGTTAATACATAAGCAGATTGCTTTATGAAATAACTTTTTGCTGGATCCCTTCAGAAGTCCAAGTGATCCATTACATTCATAGAGCCTGTATCTTTATTGCTAGAACAGGATATCTTATTAGCATTCCAGAGCATATGATACAATGACTTACAGTGTTCAAACACCTGTGAAATTTGAGGATATTAAAAGTTGTGATAGAGAGGGGAAAAAAAAAAAAAAAAAAAAAAAAAAAAAAAAAAAAAAAAAGCATTTTCTCACACTGGTTCCCAGCTGGGATTACAGCTGTTTGATTCATACCATCTGGGGGTGTCTAATTGGAAACTACCTAGAATAGGCTTTTAAAGAAGTAATTTGAGAATAAACTTAACATCAGCCGCAGTTCAGATCCCAGAAGGCCTGGAGTTAAGGTAGCATGAACTAATGGATCAATGAATAAAGGAAATATGCATAATCACGGTGCTTGAACGAAGTTACTCCTGAAAAAAGCAAAATGCCACCTGTTTTTTCAATGCCTAGTAAATCTGCCTGAGAATAACAGACCTTCAGGTTAACAAATAAAAATAAGAAGCTATGCATATTACAGTGAGCACAGTCTGACGCCTACATTATGGTTTAAGTTGTTTTCCAATTTTAAATCCAATTTTTTAAATGCCATGATGCATTAATTCCAAAACAGACTGCCCTTTAGTCAACCAAACAATCTGACCAATAGAGGCTGGATTTTTCTCCCTAAACCTTTTCTTGATGTTGTGTGCTAAGACTAGCCTTAAGAAGAAACAAAGTGGTGGTTCTTTTCCCATTTAACCTAATTAGTAAAGATTTCATTTACCAACCAGATTGATTAGATATAAAGACCTCATGGAGATTTTTGAAAATCAAAATCATGCTATTGATAGCATAAATGATCAACACTTGAAAGGTGGACCCTCGGGTTGCTGACAAACACAGATATTTTAATTTTTCAATATCATAATCACTGCATTTACTATTTTTTTTTTTTTTTTTTTTGAGACGGAGTTTCACTCTTGTTACCCAGGCTGGAGTGCAATGGTGCGATCTCGGCTCACCGCAACCTCTGCCTCCTGGGTTCAGGCAATTCTCCTGCCGCAGCCCCCTGGAGTAGCTGGGATTACAGGTACGCGTCACCACGCCCAGCTAATTTTTTGTATTTTTAGTAGAGACGGGGTTTCACCATGTTGACCAGGATGGTCTCGAACTCTTAACCTCATGATCCACCCGCCTCGGCCTCCCAAAGTGCTGGGATTACAGGCGTGAGCCACCGTGCCCGGCCCCACTGCATTTACTTTTATTGATACCCATTATCTGTCACCAATCTTAAGTTTTACAAAACAACACTAGTATACTCTACACAAATGAAGCATAAATAAATTGTTTTACTTTTAATCATAAGATAGTAATTTTGTTTAAAGTATTGGAATCAATTCTACCTTATATGCTGGTCAAAAATCATGTGTATCAGTAAAACTATTTGGCAAATAGGAGCATGCTGTAACCTAAGAAAAGAGACTAGAGTCACACTATTTTTTTTTTTATTAATTAGTAGCAAATGTCAATATTTGTTGACTCTATTTTGTCCTCTAAAAAATGAAATAAGAATTCCTTTTCTGGATATTAAAACCTCCTTAGATGTGCAGGTAAAAACACAAATATAAATCATTGTGATTAAAATGAAACTTGTTCAATAAAATATTAATCATTACATTCTTTTGGATCCAGCTCTCTGCAGAGGGACTCTGCCATAATGAAGTTTGAAAAATCTAGAATTTTGTGATTTCTAGTAATTTGTTTTCACTGTCTTGTCTATTATTAAATTATAATTGTATATTATTCCAAAAAAGCAAAAGAAACTAGCAAATGTTGCAATACTTGATAAAATCATGTACAATTTTTCAAACATGAACATTGCTATTATTCCATTGCTTTTGCTATTTCTTCTCTAATTCCAAAGTAAAATATCCATATACGAAACTCTTATTTTCTTTATCATTATATCTAGTATCTGAGGAACTGACAAAGCTATTTTCAATTGCAAAGAAAAATATGAAACTGTATATTCAACATTAGCAGGCCATCATCAATATTCATTAAGTACAGTATCTCATACATAACAAGCGGAAAATACTCTCTTGACACAGGAGAGTTTAATATTTAGATCACAATCACTAAAATTATTTAAAGCTGAAGCAGATAAAGTTTCATGGTTTTTATTCCCAATTTATAATTATTTAATTTAATGTCATTATATTTGCACTATTATTAATTTTATTATGTTGAACATCAGTTATCTCTTTTTTATAAGTTGAAATTCAATATGAGACTAATAGTCTGTATATCGTAATTAGACTTGGGTATAACTAAAGTGAAAATGGTATTGGGCCTCAAATACAGTGTTCTAACAGGGAACAGGGCAGAGCATCCATGATGTTTTTTAGTATTCCAAAATGCACCTCCAGTAAATCAGGTTTATAATAAAACAGCACTTCTAAATAATTAAGGAAAGATTAACTTGGGCATATCAAGATTCATTGCAAAGTGGGAGGAAGGTTTATTTAAAAACAACTTTTGGTGGAATATGAACCATATATTCTACAGCCTATAATACTCCTGGGGGGATCATCTTTTGACTCAAGATTTATATTAATGAAAAAAGTAGCAGATTAGCACCGGTGCAAGGAGGAAATTGGTCAACTGAGAAATGGGAGGTTGCTCTCAACATAAATTCAATGGTAGAAAGTACTACCTACATAAGAATAGGAGAAGATAATAGATCTGAAAACAGATATCTAGGGGAGAAGTTTATATATGGCAACCATGGAAAAGAGGAGGTGGAGGAGAAGCGGTAAGGCAGGGAGAATTCATATACATTTGTTCATTGAACTCAAACGTTTCATACTGCCATGTGAATCTTTTGTAGTAGATAGAAGATAAAACTAACAGAAAGCACAAAGTTGTCACTAAGTCTTTTTACTAACTATGGATTCTAGGCACAACTGTAAGATTTATTTGACAAAACAATTGCTTGAAAACAGCAAATTGTGTCATTGGGTATTTTTCTTTGGAAAGCATGTCACTCCAACTTTCTGAAGTTCAGTTTCTACAGACTTAGAGCTCTATATTGAGTTACACAGACACACACACACACAAACACACTCACTCACTCACTCTTAAATGCTTTGGGTCCCCGCTCAAAGCTTATATAGAATTGTGATCCTTGTGTTTTAGTTTCTTAATCACGTATTAGGTATCAACCATCCCAGGGAATACAGATAGAGCAATAAGGATTTCAGCTCCATACTCAACGCTGTGTGTGATTTTGGGGCCCATCCATAAACAACGACAAAGACTTGAGTAAGCAGGCCTGACAGGGAGAGCTGCCCTACTCACGCTAGAGCGTAGTCCTCTGATGGCAGCTTCAGTAAGGACTGCAGGGCCATGCTCATACACAGATCAGCATCCCTTGACTGGTGCCTCCCCTGGGAGGCCTCTCCAAGGGCGGCCTTTGGCAGATCCTCCTCAAGCATGTTTGCCAAGACCTCCTTTTCATCGGGAGAGGAGGAGGAGTGTACAGTTGTCTCCCTTCCGATTCAATATTCAGTGCTTTTCCACTCCCAGCCCTTTCCTCCCATAAAACTGCAGAAGCCTTTTGTTCAGGGTTCCTTAGGCAGTGAGACAACCCCACACCTGTGCTGACCCACCTGATCCTTGAGAGAGCTGTCTCATGGAGGAAAAACGACGGGGATCATGGGCGCTTTTTCCAGTTTAGCCTCAAAGGTTTGTTACTGTCATTTTGGCTTGATGTCTTAATTGCCTACTCCAACACCTGGCTCTCTCCCCAGAGAAGTTAAGTTCCCGATGGCTGGGGATAAATTTAATGACTACTGTTTAGTATCAGTTGAGGTTAACCTAATTAATTTACCTAGAGGGAAAATTCTGACCCCTATCTGTCAGACCTCACCTAAAACACAGAGCCGGTGAAGATAAATCTAACTTCTGCCTTCAAGGAGTTTACTGCCTGGTGAAGATGATAGCTAGATACAACAATGAAACTACAGCTGTGTCCTTGTGATAATCTCTGTTATTAGTTATGTACAGTGGAATATGAAAAATCTAGAAATGGCACCCATCCAATTCTAGGAGGTCAGGGCAAGCTTGCTGGAGGAAATGCTGTCTACAGGCAGATACAGAGAGATAAGAATCAAAGCCTCTTCTGAAGAAGGGTTAAATATATCTCAAACAGATAGGCAATGGCCTGCTTCTTTCATTTGTCATTTTGTTGTTGAGTTACTTGCTAAATTTTAGGAAATATATATATATATTCTACATATCAGTGCTCTGTCAATTCGGGCAAAAAACATTAAGGACTTCAATTTTTGCCAGATTTGAAAGGGGAGCAGTACAGCGAGTTAGAATTCTTTCAAACATGTAGGACTGTTTTGAAACACGTACCCAACTGAAAGTGCATAGACACTCTATTACACTTCCAGATGCATGCAAAAACACTTTTATTGTCACAAAGATGACTTTTATGGCATAAAGCTATATGTACATTAAAAGCTGTTCACTGAAACAGTATTTATAATAATGAAACCTGGAAGCAACTTGCCTTTTAATGGGGATATAGACAATTACAACATATATATGTTATAGAAAATTATGCAGCCCTCTAAAAAAAGGGTTAGCTGTAATATAGAGAAGAAAAAAATATATATACTTTAATAAAAGTTGTACTAAATTTTATATGTAATATAATTGTCATACCTTCTATACATATGTAAAATTACAGAAAAAAATGACTGAATGTATAACACATGAAGAGTAGGAAAAATTAATTGCATTGAGTTTTATATGTTCTAAGTGTTTAAATCTTTCCACACATATATAATAGTTATACTTTTAAAATTACAATAAGGTAATATATACAAATAGTTAAATAAAGCTTACGAAGAACTTTGGAAAATATTTTTAATAAAGGTTTTACATACATCAAGGTTATAATTAAATTTAATATGATGTAATTTTTAAAATTTTTTCTCATTTAAAAAATACTTAAACTTACTTCCTTTTCATTTTTCCCTTTTAAAAGAAAAGTATTTCGTACTCATCCTATAAGAAAATTAGTTTCAGATTACTAGTAATTACTTAGGTACTAATAAAAAAATATTTCATCTCAGTAAATATACAAATAAGGGGGTTATCTGAAATTGTGCAGGAGTCATTGTATGGATAGTCGTATTTAAAATAAAATGAAAAGAGACTAAAATATGCATTTATGCTTTTAATTCTGAAAACCTGAATACCTATTCAACTATTGATTCTAAGTATTTACAGAACTTAATTTCTTCTTTGGACATGCTTTGGCAGGTTTATCTAGTGTACTCACATTTTTGCCTTTTTCCTAATAATTAAAAATCTCCTGAGGAAAAGATATTCAAAAATGTTTTTTTGTGTACTCATGATAAACACAAATATAAAAAGTTTTAGAGGTCAGGCACAGTGGGTCATGCCTGTAATCCCAGGACTTTGGGAGGCCAAGGTGGGTGGATCACTTGAATTCAGGAGTTTTAAACCAGCCTGGCCAACATGGTGAAACTCCATTTCTACTGGAAAAAAAAAAAAAAAATACAGGCCTAGTGCCTCGCATCTGTAATCCCAGCTACTCAGGAGACTGAGATGGGAGAATCACTTGAGCCCAGGATGTGGAAGCTGCCGTGAGCCAAGATCACATCATTGCCCTCCAATCGGGGTGACAAAGTGAGACTCCATCTCAAAAACAAAAAAGTTATAGAAAAAAATATGATTATATGATTTACTGAAAACAAGTCTCAAATACCCAAAAAAGGCCAAACTTGCTTTGGTCTTTGGATATCATTCTGGAGAGATGGTGAGTCTACTTTTGTTTAAAATGTGTTATTTTTATTTTTGAGCAAAAATAACATTTTATAATTTATGCTTAACATAAATGTGAAAATATTACTAAATTGTCTTCACATGCAAAAATTCTTGTCAAATGTATTTCACCTAACTTTTGAAGTTTACTACTATTTCAAAAAACAGTTAAGTTTCTTCGCCAAACTATCATCCCATCAAACACACACAGACCCTTGAGAATAATTAGGCTTTCTGAAACCAGTTTAGTATCCAACTAAATGTAGTTTTCTTCAGAAACTAGTATAAATCTGATTATATACAGTTGTTTCATGTAATATATATCTGATGATATACAGTTGCTTCATGTAGGTAAACATGTTACTAGATAATCCAAGTATAATTGTTGTAGAAAATTTTGTGTACATTTAAATAATTTCTCTATTTCTGTCTCTTTCTCTCTGTTTCTCCCTCTCTCTCTCTCTCTCACACACACACACACACACACACACACTCACACACATATACACACAGTCCTTTATAATTACTTTGAAAAAACATCACAAAAAGGAAAAAATCATTAATCTGAGATTATAACACAAAATCCACAATTTTTCTGTAAACTATCTATAAATCTATGTTTGTACTGGAAATTTATCATGCTTATGAGAAAGTCAAAGACTTCAAAGTTTTCAATACAAACTTCTTTTCACTTCAAAAGGAACTGAAAATCTAAATGTAATTTAGTACACCTTTTAAAATATTCACTGCTGCCTGCCAGCTAACTGCAGGTTATTTTAGTTAGTAGAAGCAGCACTAATTTGCAATATCTTTCTAAGACTATCTATCTACAGGTAAAAATTTGAAGACAGCTGACTCAAGCTAATGTCAAGCTTTAGGACAGCTTAATCCCTAAAAGAAAAATGAGAAATAACCCAACTCTCTAAACATCAAAAGGAAACTGACCTTGCTTGACCATTTTTAGAACAACATAATGGTTTCTTGAGATTTTTCAACATTTATGAAAAGATAGAAATTAAGATGAGTCATTTAATAGCATGCATGCTTAAATCAAAAGAATCATTTCTTATTTTATGAATTTTTTAAAAATTGAGCCCAGATGTTTCAAAGTATAAATAATTTGTCAAATTACACATAAAGCCAAATTTGAAAAATGTGACTGGTCATTCCCATTAAGAAACTCAACTGAAAATTTGTTTCACTGAATCAAGCTTAAATAAGTAATTGTGTACTTAGATGTAGCTGAATTCTAAGAACTCTTTTTAGACTAGTTATATATTTTGCAAACTGTTTGCTGTTCTCTGACTTCAAAGTAAGAGAGAAGGATCAAGTGACAAATACAGTGGAAAGGGAGTTACATATAAAGTCTCAGAATTAAAGATGTACCCATTCTTAAGTTTTAATGGGGAGACCTGTGTGGCTGACTTTTTTCCCAATGTAGCTTCCTCATTTGGAAGACTGTTTTGTTTTTATACATAAAAACTGATTGGGAGGCCCAGGTGAGTGGATCACCTAAGGATGGGAGATGGAGACCAGCCTGACCAACATGGAGAAACTCTTGTCTCTACTAAAAATACAAAAATAGCTGGACATTGTGGCAGACACCTGGAATCCTAGCTACTTAGGAGGCTGAGGCAGGAGAATCGTTTGAACCCAAGAGGCGGAGATTGCTGTGGTGAGCTGAGATCGCGCCATTGCACTCCAGCCTAGGCAAAAAAAGTGAAACTAAAAAAAAAAAAAAAAAAAAAAAAAAAAAAAAAAAAAAAAAAAAAAACCTGAAAGATTTCTAAGGTCACTGTGGTAGACATAATAATGGCTTACTAAAATGTCCACATCCTCATGTCTGGAACCTGTGAAAATGTCACCTTCCATGACAAAAGGGACATTGCAGAAGCAATTATTTAAGGCTCTAGAGATTGGAATATTAAGCTGGGTTATTTGGGTGTCCCAAATAAAATCCCAAGTGGAGTTTTTGTAAGATTAAGAAGATGGAGGGAGATGGGAGATGTATTATGAAAGCAGAGTTTGTAGTGATAGGACTTCAAGATGGGGCAAGGGGTTATAGCCAAGAATGCAAGCAGCCTCAAGACAGCAGAAGCTCTTAATTTTATCCTGTATGTCTATTTTGGTCTTTACTTGCAGAACTGTCAGATAGTAAATTTGTGTTGTTTTAATCTGCTAACTTGATAGGAATGTGCTCCAGCTACAATGAGACAAATACAGAGTTTTGTGTATGTGTGTGTGTCTGTGTATTTAGAAAAGCAGTAAATCTAAATCTAGATTTTCTGATTCTCACCTAGGTTCTTATATATTTAATTATATAGCAAGTCATATAACATTATTAACATAATACTAGTTATGTAACTACTGCTCTATTATTTTCCTCATATTTTAGTTTTTCATTAAAAGAAAGTTTAAGAATATATGTATCCATATATGTATATACACATATGTAAATATATATCTGTGTATGTGTCTGTGTATATATATGAGCATATATATTCAAAGTTTTAAAACATTTTTCACAGTAATGCTGGCAATAGAATTCTCATTTCTGTTTTTTTTTTTTTTTTTT
>NW_016107350.1:2259590-2263830 GCF_001604975.1 Cebus imitator | reverse complement strand
AGCTAATTTTTTGTATTTTTAGTAGAGACGGGGTTTCACCATGTTGACCAGGATGGTCTCGATCTCTTGACCTCGTGATCCACCCGCCTCGGCCTCCCAAAGTGCTGGGATTACAGGCTTCAGCCACCGCGCCCGGCCCAGAATTCTCATTTCTATGTGTCTTTTCTTTGGAGGTTTAAGTATGATTCATTTGTGAATTGCTACATTATCCTGACAAAAATTTAACAGTACAGGCAATATATAATCTCCCAAAGATTTTAAATCCCCAGATAACTTTCAATGAGTTGTCATTGACTAGTATGAGAAACACAAGGCACAGAAAGTGATATGGTTTGGCTCTGTGCTGCCACCCAAATCTCATCTTGAATTGTAATCCCCATAACCCCCACATGTCAAGGGACCTGGTGGGAGGTGACGGCATCATGGGGGCGGTTTCCCCTATGATGTTCTCATGATAGTAAATGAGTTCTCATGAGATGCGACGGTTTCATAAGTGTTTGACGGTTCCTCCTTCACATGTGTTCTCTGCTGCCATGTAAGACGTGCCTGCTCCCCTTTCGGCCATGATTGCAAGTTCCCTGTGGCCTTCCCAGCCATGCAGAACTGAGTCAGTTAAGCCTCTTTTCTTTATAAACTACCCTGTCTCAGGTATTCTTTATAGCAGTGTGAAAATGGATTAATACGGAGATTCTACACATTTCTCTGTATAAGATAGATACTCATTTTCTGTTTATAGTTAGCTTTTACAAAATTTCAGTAACATTTTTACTTATATTTATATAATATTTAATTTATTATCAAAATGTTATGCAACCAATTACTGTCATATGTTTTAGATCTAAAGTGGACTTTGTTTTTCCCAAGGAGTATTTTGTATGACTTCTTTTCAATACTGGCGTGTAAAAAATGTAAAATTCAAGTTTTAATCAATTAAACTTTTGATTAAACTGAGACACGATGGTCATTACCAACACACAAAAGGGTCATCTGGGGTGTGGTGTTGCATTAGGATGAAATACTGGTACTATACACTCGGTAGTGAAGGACAGGAGAATGGATTGTTCTTAAACCTCTAAAGGATGGCCTCAATTAAGGAGATAGAAAATGGGAGTTAATATTGCCAGTGTTGTCATGTAAAATTTAATAATTATTTTCTTAATTGTTGCCTTATTAATTTAGTAATTTCCTAAAGAGAAATTTCATTAACAAATTAACAGGACCAGCTACAAAATTTTCAGTGTTGAGTGCAAAATTGAAATATGGGACATCTTATTCAAAAATTATTTAAAACTTGACATGAATGACACCAGAGAATTAGCCAAGTGGTGGGCCCCTGCAAATGAGCAGATTACATAAATCCATCCCTGAACATCAGTTAGTTATAAAAGATAAGCATTTAAGGCTAGGACCCATAGCCATATTTTTACCCATACCTGCATTCATCTCTGTGTTTATATACCTATAACAGTATTTAGATCTATTTATTCACAATCTTAGAAACAGTTTGTAGAGAGATATTTAAAGATTAACTAGTGTAAACTTGTGCTCTTACAAAAGAGAAAACTGAGTCACAGTGCTTTAGTTGTATCAGTAGCTAATATTATAAATAAAAGCAACACACTATCTTAAATATATTTATGTTTTTCTTATTACTACTAGTTTAGTACTCCTATGTATTTTGTGGTACTTCTCTTCAATATTGGCGTCAAGAAAGAAAATGTGAATCCCGAGTATAATCAATTAAATTTTTTTATTAAACTGACACACCATGGCCAATGCCAACACACAAAAGGATTGCATGGGGTGTGACATTGCATTAGGATTACACACTGGTACCATATGTTGCTGCTACATGCTATTTCACTCAGTCATGTAGGACAGAAGAATGCATTATACCTAAACCTCTAAGTATTGGTCTCAATTAATGAGATAGAAGACGGGAGTTAATATGCTTAGTGTTGTCATGTAAAATTTAATGATTAATATGATCTCTCATATATTCCATGGCAATTGTTTGGCATATTCTTATTTAAGACATGAGAGTAAGAACTATAAAAGCAAGAACTTATAATGCTAGGGTCATCAATTATCAGTTCTGTTCTTACACAGCTTCTCCCCACTCCTACCCCTTGGAAGCAAACAAATGGCATGAGCTGGCCCCTACTCACCCCTTCCCTGGTGTCAGTGGATGATGGCAAAAGAACCACTTGGTTGATATCACTATGGAATAGAACTTCATATTGTTTCTCTAATTCACTGTTTGAAATAGTTTTTGAATAGAATATTTTATATTGTGTTTGGAAGAAGAAAGAATGCCAATGAAACAAAGACAGCATAAGACTTTTAGCAATTGAGTACATTGATGGTTGTTATATAATTTAAAAATATGTAAGTAGAGAAATTACATAACTTATTGTTTACGCTTAACACGGACACCTTCAAGAGTTAACAAAGGCACTAGTAATAATTATGTTGAGACAACAGTGAAAACACTGCTGTCTTGAGTGAAACTGGATGTATGTCAGCCTACATGTAACTGAAGCCAACATCTATAGAAATTTAACAACTTCGCACACATTGTTCTAAATGCTTTGCTGGTATTAAGTTCTTGATTCCTCACAACCTCACTGTGAGCTTTAAGCGCTTCCATTTTAAATACAAGAATCCTGAAACACAGATTGGTGACACAGTTTCTTTGGCCTCTAGAGATTTTGTGAAGTTATTTATACTTTAACATAAAACTGGCATTCAAACACTGCTCCAGAGGCTACATCTTGAACAAATATGTAATATGATCTCTCACATATTCCATGGTGATTGGTTGGCATGGATTATTTAAGACTTGAGAGTAAGTATTATACAAACCATAATTTATAATAGGTCCTTCGATGACCAGTTCTGGTCTTACACAGCTTCTCCCCACTCCTACCCCTTGGAAGCAACCAGGTGGTTATGAGTTGGGCTCTATTCATCACCTCCCTGATGTCAGTGGACCACATCAGGGAAGTGAGTTTATCTTTTCACCTGGAGGCAACAAAGATGTCTACATCAGTCCCTACTTTTGTCATGAAGTGGCCAGAGGGTGAAGGGAGAAGACAACTTCCACTTAACCAGCCTGCAAGAAGGAAGTATCAGTTAGCACTCCACTTTTGTTAGGATGGTGTTAGTAGGTCCCATCAGGAAGTTAAATAGGCACACCTACCCAGCTCTTAGGTTGCACATGAATAGCAAACCATCTACTAAATAATAATAAGAAGAGAGAATAGATTCTCATAATGTAAAAAATATTCAGAACACAATAAAAATCACTTGTAAAATAAAGAACAAGGAAATCATAATGTAAATGAGAGAAAGACAACAGATACCAACACAGAAAACAGAGGTTGGGGCTGGGCTCAGTGGCTCACGCCTGTAATCCCAGCACTTTGAGAGGCCAAGGCAGGTTGGATCATTTGAAGTCAGGAGTTTGAGACCAGCCTGGCCAACATAGCGAAACCCTGCCTCTACCAACAATCTAAAAAATTAGCAGGATGTGGTGGTGTGTGCCTGTAAATCAAGCTACTTGGGAGGCTGAGGCAGGAAAATTTCTTGAACCTGAGAGCCGGAGGTTGCGGTGAGCTGAGATGGTGATGCTGCACTCCAGCCTGGGTGATGGAGTGAGACTCAGGTCTCAAAAAAAAAAAAAAAAAAAAAAGAGAAAAAAGAAAAAAGAAAGAGGTTCTAATTATCTGACAAGGATTTTAAAGAAATCACCATAAAAGTGTTTAAATAAGCAATTATATATTCTATTCTCTTGGAGCAAACACAAGTAAAAATTAAAAATAAATGCAACAATGACTTAGAAGTGATAAAAGGTAATCAAATGGAAAATATAAACTAAATAAAATTAAAATACAGTAATAGAAATAATACAGTCAGTGGATGGGCACAAAAGTAGAGAGCACAGAGCAGATGATGGAATCAGTGAATCTGAAAACAAACCAGCAGAATTTACTGAGTCTGAACAAGAAGGAGAAAACAGATTTTAAAAAATTAACAGAATTTCAGGAAACTTTAGGATAATAATAAAAGAGCTAACATCCATAATTACAATAGTTATAGAAGATGAGGAGAGAAAGTGTGGGAATCAAAATCTATTCAAGGCCGGGCGCGGTGGCTCATGCCTGTAATCCCAGCACTTTGGGAGGCCGAGGCGGGTGGATCACGAAGTCAAGAGATCGAGACCATCCTGGTCAACATG
>NW_016107350.1:2247346-2259454 GCF_001604975.1 Cebus imitator | reverse complement strand
AAAAAAAAAAAAAAAACAAAAAAAAAAAAAAAAAAAAAACAAAAAAACAAAAAAACAAAACAAAACAAAAAAACAAAAACACAAAAACAAAACTATTCAAACATAATGACTTCAAGCTTCTCAAATTGAAGACATAAACCTAAATATTCAAGAGATGGGAAATGCTAAGTAGAACACACCCTAATACATTCAATTTGAACAAAATAAAAAATAAAAATCTTGAAAGCCAACAGAGAAAAATGACACATTTCTTACAGAAAAACAATAATGCAAACCACAGCAGATTTTCCATCTGAAACCACGAAGGTCAGAAGGAAGCAGATAATATTTTTGAAGTAGTGAAAGAACAAAACTATGAACTGTAAATTCAATACCTAGCAATAATGTTCTCCAGGCATTAAAGGGACATTGAAAATATCGCCAAATGAAAGAATACTAAGGTAATGTGTTGCTAACAAACTTACCTTCAAAGAATAAATCCTCTAAACAGAAAAGAAATGATCAAAGAAGGCTTGCAACTTTAAAAACATCTATCTAAATGAGTAAAATTAAGCATAACTATATATCAAACTTCTCTTAAGCTTTTAAGCCATTTTTTAAAGTTGAAGCAAAAATCATTGACCTATCTGGTGAAATGCTCAGTGAACACAGAAGAAATATTTAAGGTAATTATATTTAAGAAGTAGTGACAATAAAGAGACTCATATGAAAACAAGTTTTCCATATCCCCTTTGTTTTGACTAATTTCTTCCATTTGGAGTGGGAGCACTTATTCAATTCACTCAAAGAGGTAAAACATCAGTAACAGTAGGTGCTGATGTTACATATATATTGTTTAATCCAGAGCAATTAATAAAGTCATACAAATCACATACAATCATGCACTGCATAATGATAATTTGCTCAGCAACAAACTGCACATATCATGGTGGCCCCATAGGTTATTATTATTATTATTATTTTAATCTAATTAATTAATTTATTTTAAAGGGACAGGGTTTCACCATGTTGGTCAGGCTGGTCTCGAACACCTGACCTTGTGATCCACCTGCCTCAGCCTCCCAAAGTGCTGGGATTACAGGCTTGAACCACCATGTCCAGCCCTCGTCCCATAAGGTTATAATGGAGATGAATATTGACTAGTGACCTTGTAGCTGTCTTAACATCATAGTCTAACATATTTACGCAATGATGGCGTAAACAAATCTACCACATTGCCAGTTATATAAAAGTGTAACACATCAAATTATGTCTAGTACTGATATTGTTTGACTGTGTCCCCACCCAAATCTCTTCTTGAATTTGTAATCCTCATGATTCTGCCATGTCACGGGCAAGACCAAGTGGAACGTGATTGGATCCTGGAGGCAGTTTCCCTCATGCTGTTCTTATGACAGTGAGTAAGCTCTCGTGAGATCCGATGGTTTTATAAGTGTTTGACAGTTTCTCCAACACACACTCATTCTCTCCTGTTGCCTTGTGAGGAAGGATTTATTCCACCATGATTCTGAGTTTTCTGAGGTTTCCCCCAACATGCAGAACTATGAGTCAATTAACCCTCTTTCCTTTATAAATTACTCTGTCTTGGGTAGTATCTTTCTAGCAGTGTGAGAACAGACTAATAGAGTAGATTGGTACTGGGAGAGGGGTACCGCTATAAAGATACTGAAAATAAAGAAGTGACTTTGGAACTGGCTGACAGGCAGGGGTTGGAACAGTTTAGAAGCCTCAGAAGAAGACAGGAGGTTAAGGGAAAGTTTGAAACTTCCTAGAGATTGTTGAATGGTTTTGACCAAAATGCTGATAGTGATATAGACAGTGAAGTCCAAGCTGAGGTGTTCTTAGATGGAGAAGAAGATCTCATTGGGAACTGGAGCCCACACATCATGCTTGCTCTGCCTTAGCAAAGAGACTGGCAGCATTTTGCCCCTGCCCTAGAGATCTGTGGAACTTTTAACTTGAGAGAGATTATCTGAAATTGAAGTTATGTTTAAAATAAGAGCAGAACATAAAAGTTTAGAAAATTTGCAGCCTGACCATGCAGTAGGAAAAGAAAAATCCATTTTTCTGGGGAGGAATTCAAGCTGGCTACAAAAATTTGCCTAAATAGCAAGAATCTGAATGTTATTGTAGTAGCCAGGACAATGGGGAAAATGTCTCCAGGGCATGTCACAGACTTTCATGGCAGCCCTTCCCATCACAGACCCAGTGGCCTATGAGGGAAAAATGGTTTCATGGTCTAAGCCTAGGGCACCATTGCTCTGTGCAACCTCAGGGCTTGATGCCCTGTGTCCCAGCTGCTGCCACTCCAGCTGCAGCTGTGGCTAAAAGGAGTGGATGTACAGCTCAGGCCGTTGATTCAGAGGGTGCAAACCCCAAGCCTTGGAGTCATCCACGTGGTGCTGGGCCTGAGGGTACGCCAAAGTCAAGAACTGATGTTTGGAAACCTCTGCCTAGATTTCACTGGATGTGTGGAAATGCCTGGATGTCCAGGCAGACGTCTGCTGCAGGGGTGGAGCCATCATGGAGAACCTCTGCTATGACAGTGCAGAATGGAAATGTGGGATTGGAGTTCCTACACAGAGTCCCCACCGGGGCACTGCCTAGTGGAGCTGTGAAAAGAGGGCCACGGTTCTCCGGGTCCGAGAATGGTAGATCCACCAACATCTTGTACCATTCACCTGGAAAAGCCACAGGAACTCAATGCCAGCCTGGGAAGGAACTGCCCAAGACTGTGGGAGCTCACCCCTTGCATCGGCATGCCCTGGATGTGAGACATGGAGTCAGAGAAGGTTATTTTAAAGCTTTTAAGTTTTAATGACTGCCCTGCTAGGTTTCAGAATTAGATGGGACCTGTATCCCCTTTGTTTTGACTAATTTCTCCCATTAGAATGGGAGCATTTATTCAATTCCTGTATCCCCATTATATCTAGGAAGTAATTAATTTGCTTTCGATTTTATAGGCTCATAGACCAAAATGACTTGCCTTGTCTCAGAGGAGACTCTGGACTGTGAACTGTTGAGTTAAAGCTGAAATGAGTTAAGACTTTGGGAGACTATTGGGAAAGCATGATTGGTTTTGAAATGGAAAACATATGTGAGATTTGGGAGGGGCCAGGGGTGAAATGATACGGTTTGGCTCTGTCCCCAACCAAATCTTGTCTTGAATCATAATGTGACATGGTAATTGCCTCATAAACTGCATACCTCAACCATGCCTCAGATTTCTGTTGAAACTGCTCTCTGTAACCCTAATGTGACAGGCAAGCAGTACAAACCAATGCCATTTTGGCCCCTGCACCATTTTAAGACTTGTAATAAGTAACTAAGGTCTGTAATTTCCACCCCATCCAGACAATGTGTAAACTAACGCTTAACTTGACTTCTGTGAACCACTTAAGTAACAATCGGAATGTCCAAAGCCCCTCAACCCCACCCCCGCCCAGGAGGTGGTTTATGGGTATGAAAGGTCTTGACACCCTCCTTTTGGGGCCACGGGTTAGACAAACGCGAGTCCTCTGTGGCCGCCGGTAATAAAGGCCCTGAAATTTGGCCTAGTCTTTGTCTCAGTGGTGATTTTGCGCTTGCCCGGTTACAACAGTAATCTTTATAACCCCCATGTGTTGAGGATGGGACCTGGTGGGAGGTGATTGGATCATGGGGGTGGTTTCTGCCATATTGCTCTTATGATAGTGAGTGAGTTCTCAGGAGATCTGATGGTTTTATAAGTGTTTGACAGTTCCTCCTACACATACTCCTTCTCTCTCTCACATTGCCTTGTGAAGAAGATGACTGCTTCCCATGTCACTATGATTGTGAGTCCTCTGAGGCCTCCTCAGCCGTGCAGAACTGTGAGTCAGTTAAACCCCTTTCCTTTGCAAATTACCCAGTCTCAGCTAGTGTCTTTATGGCAGTGTGAAAATGGACTAATACGAGTACATTTTACTTAGTAATAATAATAAACAAGTATGTTACATTTTTGTGTATTCACTATACCATTTTTTATTGTTATTATAGTGTACCCCTTCTACTTATTAAATGAAATAGGTAACTGTAAAACAGCCTCACACTAGTTCTTCAGGAGCATTTCAGAGAGCTTTGTTACTATAAAAGATGACGAAAGATCCATATGCGTTATTGGCCTAGAGGAGCTTCTACGCCAATATGTGTATTTGTGTCTTTGTTTGTAACAAACATTAAAAAAATTAAAAGATAAACATCAAAAATCTTGGAGAATATGGATATAAGGAAAGAAAATATTTCTGTGTACAATATGTGTTTTAAGCTAAGTGTTATCATAAATGAGTCAAAAAGTTAAGTTTAAAAATTTATAAAGTAGGGCCGGGCACAGTGGCTCACACCTGTAATCCCAGCACTTTGGGAGGCCAGGGCGGGCAGATCACGAGGTCAAGAGATCGAGACCATCCAGGCCAACATGGTGAAACCCCGTCTCTACTAAAAATACAAAAATTAGCCAGGCGTGGTGGCGCACACCTGTGGTCCCAGCTACTCGGGAGGCTGAGGCAGAAGAATTGCTTGAACCCAGGAGGTGGAGGTTGCAGTGAGCCGAGATTGCGCCACTGCACTCCAGCCTGGCAACAGAGCAAGATTCCATGTCAAAAAAAAAAAAAAAAATGCAAAAATTAGCCAGGTGTGTTGGCATGTGCCTGTAGTCACAGCTACTTGGGAGGCTGAGGCAGGAGAATTGCTTGAACCCAGGAGGCGGAGGTTGCAGTGAGCCGAGATTGCACCACTGCACTCCAGCCAGGCGCCTGGCAATAGAGCAAGACTCTGTCTCAAAAAAAAAATAAAAATAAAAATAAAAAAATTTATAAAGTAAAAAAGTTACTGTAGGATAAGTTTAATATAATTTCAAGAAAATAAGTTTTTATATAAATTTGGTGTAGCCTCAGTGTACTATTCAGTGTTTATAATGTCTACAATTGTGTACAATAATGCCATAGGCCTTTACATTTACTCGCACTTACTCACTGACTCACTCAGAGCAGCGCCCAGTCCTGCAAACTTCATTTATAGTAAGCGCTCTAATCGGGCATACCATTTTTAATCTTTTTCACTGGATTCTTTACTGTACCTTTTTTATGTTTAGATGCACAAAAACCATCATGTCACAGTTACCTACAGTATTCAGCGCAGTAACATGCTGTACAGGTTTGTAGATGAGGAACAGGAACGGTAGGCTGTACCATAGAGTCCAGGATGCGTAGTAGGCTATGCCAACTCTGATTACACATAGAGTACACTCACTGATGTTACACAGTGAACAAATTGCCTAATGATGCATTTCTCAGAATGTACTTATTGTCATTAAGTAATGCAACGTTGTATTTAAAAACGCTATGACTAAATTAAGATGGAATCCTAACATATTTGTATCACCCATTGGAAAGCAAGAAAAAGAGACACAAAGGAATAAAAGACTTAGAAACAAACAGAAGCAAATAACAAAGTGGTAGGCCAACCACAACATACAAATTGTTCATCATAAAAGGCCTGTAAAAACCAACTAAAATTCATAGATTGTCGGAGTAGTTAAAAAAAACAGAAAAAAAACAAAAACATAGCCAACAGTATTGTCTAAATTGCATTTGTACCCCATAAATAAATATTTTAAAAAATTATGTCCGTATAAAAAGGCTAAATTCATATACAATATAGGTAAGATGAAAGTGAAAAGAGAGAAACAGCAATTAATTTAAAAATGCAAGTGAGGCTATAGTAATATATCAGATACATAAATTTTAAAAAGAAAGTCAAATTGCATTTTTAAATATTTTACATTGCATTGTCATTCCAAGAAATAACATCGTTTTCAAGATGATTAAAGAAGTATCATTAGACCTAGAAATAGCCATAATTATTTCTTTAAAAAGATTATTAATATGTTTGTGCGTATGTATTGAGGTGGAGTCTCACTCTGTCCACTAAGCTGGAGTGCAGTGGCATGATCTCGGCTCACCGCAGCCTTTGCCTCCCTGGTTCGAGTGATTCTTCTGCCTCAGCCTCCTAAGTAGCTGAAATTACAGCTGCTCACCATGCCCAGCTAATTTTTGTATTTTTAATAGAGAAGGGGTTTCAGCACTTTGTGCAGGCTGGTCTCGAACTCCTGACCTTAGGTGATTCACCTGCATCAGCCTCCCAAAGTACTGGGATTACAGGTGTGAGTCATCGTCATCGAGTCTACTAAGGTTATTACTATTTATAAACCCTACCTTCTTTCTTTGAGAAATGACTTTATAATTTCTCTTTCTAATTCAGCTTTACCTGTTGAAACTTAATTAAAATATATTCGTATGTGAGATGCAAATAAATCAAAACAGCAGCTTTCTCTATGCTAAAAGAAAGTTATTTGGAGTCATTTCCTTGACAATGAAAGAAAGTACTTCACCGCACTTTGTTATGCAAACAAAGGTGCATTTTAGCTCTTTTGAAGTAGAAGAGGAAGAACATGTCTCTCAAATAGCAGGGAAGAACAAGTTTGCCTAAGGAGGAGAGACATCAGTGAGGTAAAGTTCATCAACACCAACCCTCAGGCTGTCTTCATTCAAATTTGAAAAGCTTTTGGATGGCATCTGCTTATTCCTATTAGAGCTGAACTGGCAGGAAGACACAATGGAGAAGCCATAAAGAGGAGTGGCTAGGTAGCAGCATTCAGGCCCGCAATGCCTGGATTTCCTTATTGTTATTCTACTGCATCTTCAGGCAGGTTAGGTAAATCATCTGTTCTTCAGTTCTCTCATCTGGAAGATGAGGGTACTAATAGTTCCAGAGTTCTTACATTAGTGCTACTTGCATTAGTTATCATCATTTAAGTGTCTGTTCTTACTGTTCAAAGAGTGACTCACAGTGGAGAGCCTTATTTAGGCTTTTACTCTGGAACTTGAATTAGTGAGGTGGAGAATTTTGCACTGGAGTATACGATTATCTTAACCTTGGAGGCCTGAATGTTCTTTGGTAGAAGACTGCTTTGGAGAGTGCAAATGGAACTAGAATCCCACCAGATCACAGCCATCTGGCTTGGTTGCATTTTTATGGAAAGCAGCGTGTTGAGGATAGGAGACTGCTGATAACAGCACTAGGATATTGTCAAGAGTAAAAGTCCAAAGCATCATGACAGCACAGTACCAGATAACCAGCACACAGCGGTGGTGAGGAATGAAAGCCACTGACATAACTTTCCCATCTTGTCTTCTTGTATTCTTTCTCTCTGTGACAGTTGAGACCATGACCTCCTTCGGAAAGATGTTCTCAGAAGTTCTTGGACAAGAAGAACCCATGCCGTGATATGGGATGAAAGTCTTCAGGAGAGACACTATACTACTTTCTGTTCTTGGAGGATGTGGTACTTTGAATAAGCATTCGAATGAATTAAAATATTTGAGTGGAAGACTAAATTCTGATTTTTTTTTCTTCTTGCCCAAATTCCTATTTAAAGAAACTGGGGAGTCAGCCCTACAATTGATAAAATCTCTTTACATGGGTTTTTATTTACCCTGTATGATGTGGCTTGTCTTCCACCCGGACTCTGGTACAGCATCACATAACAGACAGCAGACTCTGAAGGATATCAAAATATTTTGCCTTAAAATATATTTCTTTGCGTGTTTTGAAATGGCTGTGGCAAGGCCAGCAAATGGAGGTAGAGGAAATTTGCATCTGTAGAGAATCTTCATTAATGCAGTCACGCTTTCCCTTTCTATGCCTTTCTGGGATCTAGGAGAGATTGAGAGTCTGATACCTTTAAAGGTCTGAAAAGAATCATTTAGCATCTGTTCTCTCCGAGGGCTGCCACGTATGAAGTTTCATCTACTTAATAAGATCACTGGTCTTTCCCCACTCTTATCTAACTCAGGCATTCCTTTCTATCAATTGCAAGCCTTTTAACAATAGCATAACTCTCTCAACCAGTTGTCAACTAAAGGATACCTAAAACCCACCTATAACTTGTAAGCTCCTCCCCTGACCTACCTGCAATTACCTGCAATTCTTGTCTCCCTGGAAGCTATAAAACCAAACTATAACCAGCTGCCTTGAGCATACTTTCTCAAAACCTCTTGAGATAGTGGAACCCCTGCCTTGGCCACTTACACTGGCTGTGAATAAACCTCTTTAAATATATTTTGGCAGAATTTAGTTTTTTGTATATTTTTCTGTGTATTTCCACCTCTGAGAAGAGGAGCAATTTGTACTCTTTAAAAATCATGGTCAGGGATGACTGGTGTTAGGATGAGGAGGGAGGGAAGAGAAATGGAAGAAATAATTCTCCTCTCTTTGTTTCCAATTTTAGTTCCTTAAAGTAAAAGTAGAAAACAATTTGTAGAGCTGTAGCTGGTAGCGGCGTGGTTGAAAACCTTCTTCAGTTCATAGTTCCTCTACTATGGTGTAATAATATTTTTAAATAGCATTTAAAATGTAGACTCCGTCCAACCCCTACCATTAACTTTTTCATGGTTTGGAGTTCATGAAGGTGGTATATATATGAGCAGATACATATTTGTTTAAGAATAAGTATTATAGGACTTACAGAAAATTGGTTTCTCAGATACTGGATAAAATTTACAACATAATGTCTCTCAGACTATTTCTATTGTTATAGTGAACCCCAAGTTTCTCTTCAAGGAATCAGTATGTCAGTATGTTCAGCCCTCTTATTCTTTAATTCTCTATTTTAAAGCTTAACTTCCTTGTAATTCCGGTAAACAACCTTCTCCACTGGTTCTAATCAGTAATTCACATCTGCTCCTCACCCCTCCATCCAGACTCATCCCGGTCACCTGATCACCTCTGGCTACCTGCTCTGACACACCCATAACCCTCCTTCCCACCAAAACACCCACCCTACCACTCCAGCTGGGACCCCTGCTCTTTTTAAAATAGTCAATCAGGATTAGTCTAGTTTATGCGGTCTAACCCAAGCCAATAGGGGAAGACACAGCAGGAGGGATGACTCCCCATCAGGCATAAGTACCCCTTCGCCCCTTGTCCAAGTGTGGGGCCATCATTGCTCCGTCCATGCACCCCATACCCTTCTATAGATGTAAATCGCCTTGCTGAGAGGTCTTATCTTCCAGTGCTATTTCTTTTGCAGCATAGAAATTTTACTTTAACATTATGAAAAAATACATAACCAAATAGACACCAATTACGAATGAATTAATTACATTGAAATCTAAGCAACTTTCATTTCCTAAATTGACATTGATGGGAAAGAATTCTAAGATATAAAGTAAGCTCTAATTCATCCTGCTTTCAATAGCGCAGGATTTAATCAGTATATATAAGTAATACTGTTGAGTACATAAATATTATTTTCATCACTTAATAATCATAATGATGACTATTTTCACTGCTGTAATTTTGGTCGTGGCCTATTGATTAGCAACAAAATATGTACTTAGCAAGAGAGGCAGCTAATCCAAAATCTTTAGGATTTTTTTTTTTTTAGATTATTGGAACTCCTCCTCCTGTCACTGAAGCTAAAATTAAATGTTACTTATTGCTTTTGTGTGTGCATGTGTACCTTAGTTCATCTTCTATCTCTTCAGAGTAGTATGTGTGTGTGTTAGCTTCTAATATCCAAATTAATGTTGAATCATTAAAAATGAAGAGAGTTAATTGCTATCCCATCTTGCCCTCATTCTTTATGAAGAAAGATATAATGATTCCAAGTTACCAAGTTAGTGCCACCTTATTTATAAATGAAGTAATATTTTAAAATTTGTGCCTGAGTTAAAATTCAGAAATAAAACTTCATCCTATAACTCTGTGTGTTGCTTTAAATACTCAGAACACCTGTCTGGGTGCACAGAAGATGTTTAATGAGATTCTGTTATCTGTCTTCTTTTTTCTTATAAAACAGGAGGAGATTTAATACTGGAGGAACAACTGATGTACCTCATCAAAAGAGAGGGATTAGTTATTAATTGAATTGAGGGTTGCCTGGTCTTAGTAACTTTTATTCTCTAGGTACTATTTGATTATGGTCGTGAACATAGAATTTATCCCTCATTAAATGTAAAACTAACAGAAGAATAGCAGACACTTAGGAGACAGAAGAAAATTGTGTGAGTGACATGGTTTAATTTGTTTGGAAGAAGCACTTGCCCCAGAAGATACACCATGAAATTCATGTTATTGAGTAGAGTAGTGGTACAGTGTGTTCCCTTGTGAAGTTCATATCCAAGAATTTTAGTGGTGGATAGGAAGGCTGAATAATTGACTTCCTATTATTTTCAGGTACTGTGTTAGATTTTTTTGTATATTAATTTCTTGATTCACATAAAGCTCAGTTATGTATTTCCATTTTATAAAAGAAAAAAATAGGAACTTACAAATGTCAGATCACTTGCCTGTGGTCATTCAGGTAGAAATTTGTGGAGCTAACATGGTCCTAATCAAATGCCAAGCTTTTCTTCTTATAAAATGTAGGTTTTAATATGAGTTTTAAAATAAAATGAATTAGAAAAAGGCAAATTACCCAATATGTAAAATGTAGTGCATATGTAATAGGTAAGTATTTCATTCTCTAGTTATGGTGGGATGTTATTCAGACTATACTTCTCAATGAAAAACTTTAAAAAATACTAGTGATTGCACATTTAAAACCCCTTTTTAAAAGCATTGAGAGCTTATAAAGTTTTAATGAATGAGCAAACCAAATTTGAAAAGAGGAATCCAGAGAGGTGAGGCTCTAACCTTACCAGCTATAATTTGCTGATCTCTACAAATATTAATATTTATTTTGACAGTCTCAGGCTGAATGAAAAAGAAAAAAAAAAAAACCCAAGACTAGCACACGTTAAGTCTTGTTAAAGAGCCCTCCCCTAAAAAACTGAGATGACCAAATCCTGTACGCTCAGAATAAGGTGAACCAGACCTAAAGCAGTGCTAGCTTGGATCCCCTGCTTGGGTTTGTGTGACTGCATGACCCATGTGATCTCAAGACTGGAACATTTTTTTAAGTGGTCCTACTCATACACTGTCCAGGTGTTTGTGAAAAGCAAACCCAAATGCTTTATAAAAATATCTTAAAGCTAAACTTTATAATATTTTCAGAGAACACAATGAAACGGCAAAATAAGTTAAAATCAATAAAAACAACATGAAACATAACTAAACCCACGAAGACTTTACACATTGAACAAAATTAGAGAAAGATAATAAGTATTCTACTCTTCAAAAATTTAGTTAAAAGCTTAAACCAATTATAGTGAAAAAACTGTGAAAGTACTATATTATAGATGAAATAAGCAAAACCTTTAAAAAATAAATGTGATTACTTTAATTTTAAAAATAAGAGATAATTTACCAGCAGATTAGATACAAATGAAGAAATAATTGATATACCGAAATATATGTCAGTAGAAGTTATTTTCAATTCAGCATGAAGATGTAAAAAATGAAAATAAAGGCAAAAAATAAGATCACAAAAAGAAATGAGTAATTTTGGTCAGAAATGTATTAAAATTAATAAACTGGAAATTTAACATCTTTAAAAAAATAGGCCTTGTCATTCAAGTAGCTATGTCTATTAAATAGTTGTTTTTATATCCAGTAATGCAATTATTCCCCCTCACGTAGTTCAGATTCTGGGATAATCTTTAGACATCAGCTTTATCTTTTCTATTATTTAGCCTATTTACTACGTTTTTATTTTGCTAATGATGTTTTTAATTTCTAATATTCTGGACTATTGCTTGTAACAGGCAGTTTTTTAAAAAATATATTTTATGGTTATTTTTGTGATTCCTAGCTCCCTGTGGACACTAAAGCTATTTACATTTTCATTACTTTCTCTTGTTAATTCTATTTCCTTAGTGTTTGTATCATTTTCTTAGATATGATATTCTTTACTTCTTATTTTTACTTAAATATTTGATGATTCATGGTTTTCTCATCAATCTATGGTCAAGTATTCTTATTAAGCACTATTGATAAATAAAGATTCTTTCCTCTAATCACCTGAGAATCTTTATTTTACCCAAGTAATTGAAGATTGCAACAATTAAAACTCTGGCCATGCTGCCATGTGGTACAGCATGGGTTTGGGCTGTCTTTTTTTTCTTTTCTTTTTTTTTTTTTTTTTTA